>NW_024470584.1:3614438-3729438 GCF_017639515.1 Carcharodon carcharias
ACCCGTCAAGGGAAAGGGGACCACCGAGGTTGATATGGGAGCCTCGACAACAGTGGTGGGGGAGAGCACACCTTTAAACCCCTCAGTGAAGGTGCCCACCCCCTGAAACTGGAGCGGGCTATCCATGTCTCACCGGGAGACCGGAGAATCCAGACAGGTAAAGTGCATGGCCACAGTACCTGTGTCCTGTAGGCCACAGGCAGCCCAGCTCCCAGTCACCGCGGCGACAGGAGAAGGCCCTCGACCTCCGGGCCGGGACTGCTTACGAAAATGTTCAGCTCAGCTGGTTGGAAAGAGTTCGCTTGAGAGCAGGAGGAGTTCCTGAGCTGTTTGGGGAAACAGGGCAGTGTATTTCATGATGAGCCAGGAAAGGTAAACTGCCCACAAGCAGAACCAGATCTCTAGATTTGGAGACGACACCTGGGTTCTTTAAGGCCGGACCTGTGCCTTACGAAAGGAGGAGGTGGGGGTAGAATTGGGTCACTGAGAGAGGGCAGGCATCATCCAGCCAGCGCGACGGGCAGTGTCCATAGTCCCTGGGCTGAAACCAGGTCAGACTATGCACACCTGCGGAGACTACAAATGAACCAGGAACAAGGCCGCCAAGCCCGATAAGTACCACCTCCTACTCCTCAACCCCCTCCCACGGCACCTCCCCATGCCCACACAAAACATGCAACACCTGCCCCTTCACTTACCCTCTCCTCACTGTCCAAGGGCCCAAACACTCCTTTCAAGTGAAGCTGCATTTCACTTGCATTTCCCCCAACTTAGTCTACTTCATTCGTTGCTCCCAATGTGGTCTCCTCTACATTGGAGAGACCAAACGTAAACTGGGCGACCGCTTTGCAGAACACCTGCGGTCTGTCCGCAAGAATGACCCAAACCTCCCTGTCGCTTGCCATTTTAACACTCCACCCTGCTCTCTTGCCCACATGTCCGTCCTTGGCTTGCTGCATTGTTCCAGTGAAGCCCAACGCAAACTGGAGGAACAACACCTCATCTTCAGACTAGGCACTTTACAGCCTTCCGGACTGAATATTGAGTTCAACAACTTTAGGTCGTAAGCTCACGCCCCCATCCCCACCCCCTTTCTGTTTCCCCCTTCCTTTTGTTTTTTCCAATAAATTATATAGATTTTTCTTTTCCGCACTAATTCCATTTTTTTAAAATGTATTTCCACCCATTGTTTATCTCTACTTTTAGCCCTTTTAGTAGACCTTCCCCCACACCCCACCCCCACTAGGTCTATCTGTACCTTCATCCCACCCCACACCCACTAGGTCTATCTGTACCTTAACACCACCCCACCAATACTAAGTCTATCTGTACCTTCAACACACCCCACCCCGCCCACACTAGGTCTATCGGTACCTTCACCCCACCCCACCCCCACTAGGTCTATCTCTACCTTCACCCCACCCCACCCCAACCCAACTAGGTCTATCTGTACCTTCCCCCCACCCCACCCCCACTAGGTCTATCTGTACCTTCACCCCACCCCACCCTACAAGGACTATCTGTACCTTCACCCCACCGACCCCAACTAGGTCTATCTGTACCTTCAACCTCAACCCACCCCCACTAGGTCTATTTGTACCTTCACCCCAACCCACCCCCACTAGGTCTATCTGTACCTTCACCTCACCCCACCCCCACTAGGGCTATCTGTACCTTCACCCCACCCCACCACCACTAGGTCTATCTGTACCTTCAACCCATCCCACCACCACTAGGGCTATCTGTACCTTCCCCCCACCCCACCCCCACTAGGTCTATCTGTACCTTCACCCCACCCCACCCCCACTAGGGCTATCTGTACCTTCACCCCACCTCACCCCCACTAGGTCTATCTGTAACTTCATCCCACCCCACCAATACTAAGTCTATCTGTACCTTCAACACACCCCAACCCACCCCCACTAGGACTATCTGTACCTTCAACCTACCCCGTCCCAACAAGGTCTATCTGTACCTTCACCCCACCCCACACCCACTAGGTCTATCTCTACCTTCACCCCACCCCACCCCCACTAGGTCTATCTGTAACTTCACCACACCCCAACTCAACTAGGGCTATCTGTACCTTTGCCCTACCCCACCCCCACTAGGTCTATCTGTACCTTCACCCCACCCCACTCCCACTAGATCTATCTGTAACTTCGAACCACCCCACCCCCACAAGGACTATCTGTACCTGCACCCTACACAACCCCCATTGTTTCTATCTGTAACTTCACCCCACCCAACCCCCACTAGGGCTAAATTTACCTTCAACCCCACCCCCACTAGGGCTATCTTTTACTTCCTCCCACCCCACCCCCACTTGTTCTTTCTGTACCTTCACCCGACCCCCAATAGGGCTATCTGTACCTTCCCCCCACACCACCACCACTAGGTCTATCTGTACTTTCCCCACAACCCACTACACTAGGACAATCTGTACCTTCACCCCACCCCACTCCAATTAGTTCTAACTGTACCTTCACCCCACCCCACCCCCACAAGTGCTATCTGTACCTTCGCCCAACCCCACTCCCACTAGGTCTATCTGTAAAAGTGAACCACCCCACCCCCAAAAGGACTATCTGTACCTTCACCCCACACCACCCCCACTGTTTCTATCTGTACCTTCACCCCACCCCTCCCCCACCAAGTCTATCTGTACTTTCACCCCACCCCACCCCCATTACGTCTATCTGTACCTTCACCCCACCCCACCACTACTAGGTCTATCTGTACCCTCACCACACCCCACCCCGCCCCCACTAGGTCTATCTGTACCTTCACCCCACCACAACCCCACTAGGGCTATCTGTACCTTCACTGCACCCCACCCCCACTTGGGCTATCTGTACCTTCATCCTACCCCACTCCCACTAGGTCTATCTGTACATTCACACGACCCCACCCCCACTAGGGCTATCTGTACCTTCACCTCAACCCACCCCCAATAGTTCTAACTGTATGTTCACCCCACCCCACCCCGACTAGGTCTATCTGTACCTTCAACCCAAACCACCCCCACTAGGTCTATCTGTACCTTACCCCCAACCCACCCCCACTAGGTCTATCTGTACCTTCACCTCAGCCCACCCCCACTAGGGCTATCTGTACCTTCACCCCACCCCACCCCCACTAGGGCTATCTGTACCTTCACCCCACCCCACCCCCGCTAGGTATATCTGAACCTTCCCCCCACCCCACCCCCAATAGATCTATCTGTACCTTCACACCACCCCACCCCCACTAGGTCTATCTGCACCTTCCCCCCACCCCACCGCCACTAGGGCTATTAGTACCTTCACCCCACCCCACCCCCACAAGACCATCTGTACCTTCACCCCACCCCACCCCCACTAGGTCTATCTGTACATTAACCCCACTCCACCCCCACAAGATTATCTGTACCTTCTCCCCACCCCACCCCCTCTAGGGCTATCTGTAACTTCCCCCACCCCACCCCCACCTGGTCTATCTGTACCTTCACGCCACCTCCACTAGGGCTAGCTGTACGTACCCACCACCCCACCCCCACTAGGTCTATCTGTACCTTCACCCCACCCCACCCCCACTAGGTCTATCTGTACCTTCACCCCACCCCACTCCCACTAGGGCTATCTGTAATTTCGTCCCCACCCCACCCCCACTAAGGCTAAATGTACCTTCACCCCCAACCCAATAGGTCTATCTGTACCTTCCCCACAACCCACTCCACTAGGACAATCTGTATCTTCCCCCCACCCCACACCCATTAGTTCCACCTGTACCTTCACTCCACCCTACCCCCACTAAGTCTATCTGTACCTTAACCCCACCCCACCAATACTTTGTCTATCTGTACCTTCACCACACCCCACCCCACACACACTAGGTCTATCTGTAAGTTCACCACACCCCACCCCCAATAGGGCTATCTGTACCTACACCCCACCCCACCCCCACTAGGGCTATCTGTACCTACACCCCACCCCACCCCCACTAGGACAATCTGTACCTTCCCCCCACCCCACTCCAATTAATTCTATCTGTACCTTCACCCACCCCACGCCCACAAGTGCTATCTGTACCTTCACCCCACCCCACCCCCACTAGGACTATCTGTACCTTCACCCCACCCCATTCGCACTAGGTCTATCGGTAAAAGCGAACCACCCCACCCCACAAGGACTATCTGCACATTACCCCCACCCCACTCCCAGTAGGGCTACCTGTAACTTCACCCCACCCCACCCCTACTAGGTCTATATGTACATTCACCCCACCCCAGCCCCACAAGGTCTATCTATACCTTCATCCCACCCCACCCCCACTAGGTCTATCTGTGCCTTCACCCCACCCCACCCCCACTAGGTCTATCTGTAACTTCACCCCACACCACCCCCACTTGGTCTACCTGTACCTTCCCCCCATCCCCACTAGGTCTATCTGTACCTTCAACCCACCCCATCCCAACTAGGTCTATCTGTACCTTCACCCCACCCCCACCCCCACTAGGTCTATCTGTACCTTCCCCCCACCCCACTCCCACTAGGTCAATCTGTATCTTCACCCCACCCCACCCCATTAGAGCTATCTGTACCTTCACCCCACCCCACCCCCACTAGGTCAATCTGTATCTTCACCCCACCCCACCCCACTAGGTCTATTTGTATCTTCACCCCACCCCACCCCCACTAGGTCAATCTGTACTTTCACCCCACCCCACCCCCACTAGGGCTATCTGTACCTTCACCCCACCCCCACCCCCACTAGGGCTATCTGTACCTTCACCCCACCCCACCCCTACTAGGTCTATCTGTACCTTCACCACCACCGCCACTCCCACTAGGGCTATCTGTACCTTCACCCCCACCCCACCCCCACTAGGTCTATCTGTACCTTCACACCACCCCACCCCCACTAGCGCTATCTGTGCCTTCACCCCACCCCACCCCCACTAGGGCTATCTGTACCTTCCCCACAACCTCACCCCCACTAGGGCTATCTGTACCTTCACCCCACCCCACCCCCATTAGGGCTATCTGTACCTTCACCCCACCCCACCCCCACTAGGGCTATCTGTACCTTCCCCACAAACTCACCCCCACTAGGGCTATCTGTACCTTCACCCCACCCCACCCACACTAGGTCTATCTATACCTTCCCCCCATCCCACCCCCAGTAGTGCTCTCTGTACACTCACTCCACCCCACCCCAACTAGGGCTATCTGTACCTTCACGCCACCCTACACCACCCCCATTAGGTCTACCTGTACATTCACCCCACCCCCACTAGGTCTATCTGTACCTTCACCCCACCCCACCCCCACTAGGACTATCTGTACCTTCACCCCACCCCACCCCATTAGGTCCATCTGTACCTTCCTCCCCAACGAACCCCCACTCGGTCTATGTTTACCTTCAGCCCACCTCAACCCCACTAGGTCTATCTGTACATTCACTCCACATCACCCCACCCCCACTATGTTTATCTGTAACTTCACTCACCCCATACACACTAGGGCTATCTGTGCCTTCACCCCACCCCATCCCCACTAGGCCTATCTGTACCTTCCCCCCACCCCACCCCCACTAGGTCTATCTGTACCTTCCCCCCACCCCACCCCCACTATGTCTATCTGTACCTTCACCCCACCCCACCCCCACTAGGACTATCTCTACATTCACCCCACCCCACCCCCACTAGGTCTATCTGTACCTTCACCCCACTCCACCCCCACTAGGGCTATCTGTACCTTCACCCCACCCCACCCCCACTAGGTCTATCTGTACCTTCACCCCACCCCACCCCCACTAGGACTATCTCTACATTCACCCCACTCCACCCCACTAGGTCTATCTGTACCTTCAACACCCTCCCCCCCACCACACCCACTAGGTCTATCTGTACCTTCACCAAAACCCACCCCCACTAGGGCTATCTGTACCTTCACCCCAATCCATTCCCACTAGGTCTATCTGTACCTTCACCCCACACCACCCTCACTAGGTCTATTTTTGCCTTCACCCCACACCACCCCCATTAGGTCAATCTGTACCTTCAACCCACCCCAACCCCACTTGGTCTATCTGTACCTTCCCCCCACCCCACCCCCACTAGTTCTATCTGTACCTTCCTCCCCACACAACCCCCACTCGTCTATGTTTACTTTCAACCCACCTCACCCCCACTAGGGCTATCTGTACCTTCACCCCACCCCAACCCCACTAGGTCTATCTGTACCTTCCCCCCACCCCACCCCCACTAGGTCTATCTGTACCTTTCTCCCCACCCAATCCCCACTCGTCTATGTTTACCTTCAACCCACCCCACCCCCACTAGGTCTATCTGTACCTTCACTCCACCCCACCCCCACTAGGACTATCTGTACCTTCACCCCACCCCACCCCCACTAGGTCTATCTGTACCTTCACCCCCACCCCACCCCCACTAGGTCTATCTGTACCTTCACCCCACCCCACCCCGACTAGGACTATCTGTACCTTCACCCCACCCCACCCCCACTAGGTCTATCTGTACCTTCACGCCACCCCACCCCCACTAGGTCTATCTGTACCTTCACCCCACCCCACCCCATTAGGTCTATCTGTACCTTCCTCCCCACCGAACCCCCACTCGGTCTATGTTTACCTTCAACCCACCTCAACCCCACTTGGTCTATCTGTACCTTCCCCCCACCCCACCCCCACTAGTTCTATCTGTACCTTCCTCCCCACACAACCCCCACTCGTCTATGTAACCCCTATCTGTAACTTAACCCCACGCCAACCACACTTGGGCTATCTGTACCTTCACCCCACCCGACCCCCACTAGGTCTATCTGTACCTTCACCCCACCCCACCCCCACTAGGTCTATCTGTACCTTCACCCCACCCCACCCCCACTAGGTCTATCTGTACCTTCCCACCACCCCACCCCATCTAGGTCTATCTGTACCTTCACCCCACCCCATCCCCACTAGGGCTATCTGTACCTTCCCCCCACCCCACCCCCACTAGGTCTATCTGTGCCTTCACCCCAACCCATTCCCATTAGGTCTATCTGAAACTTCACCACACCCTACCCCACTAGGCCTATCTGTAATTTCCCCCCACCCCACACCCTCTAGGTCTATCTGTAAGTTACACCCACCCCATCCACACTTGGGCTATCTGTACCTTACCCCCATCCCACTCCCACTAGTTCTATCTGTACCTTCACCCTACCCCAATCCCACTAGATCTATCTGTACCTTCACCCCACCCAACCCCCCACCAGGGCTATCTCTAAATTCCCCCCACCCCACCTCCACTAGGGCTATGTGTACCTTCACCTCACCCCAACACCAGTAGGGCTATCTGTACCTTCACCCCACTTCACACCACTAGGTCTATCTGTACCTTCACCCCACCCCACCCCCTCTATGTCTATCTGTAACTTAACCGCACTCCATCCACACTTGGGCTATCTGTACCTTCCCCCCACCCCACTCCGACTAGATCTATCTGTACCTTCACCCCAACCCACCCCCACTACGGCTATCTGTACATTCACCCCACCCCACCCCACCCCACTAGGTCTATCTGTAACTTCACCCCACCCCACCCCCACTAGGTCTATCTGTAACTTCACCCCACCCCACCCCCACTAGGGCTATCTGTACCTTCACCCCACCCCACCCCTACTAGGTCTATCTGTAAATTCACACCACCCCACCCCCCTAGGGCTATCTGTAACTTCACTCCACCCCACCCCCACTAGGGCTATCTGTAACTTAACCGCACTCCATCCACACTAGGGCTATCTGTACATTCACCCCACCCCACCCCACTAGGTCTATCTGTAAATTCACACCACCCCACCCCCCTAGGGCTATCTGTACCTTCACCCCACCCCACCCCCACTAGGTCTATCGGTACCTTCCCCCCAACCCACCCCCACTATGTCTATCTGTAACTTCAACTCACTCCATACACACTAGGGCTATCTGTGCCTTCACCCCAACCCATTCCCATTAGGTCTATCTGTAACTTCACCACACCCTGCCCCACTAGGCCTATCTGTACCTTCCCCCCACCCCACCCCTACAAGGTCTATCTGTGCCTTCACCCCACTCCACCCCACCCCCACTAGGTCTATCTGTAAGTTACACCCACCCCATCCACACTTGGGCTATCTGTACCTTACCCCCATCCCACTCCCACTAGATCTATCTGTACCTTCACCCTACCCCAATCCCACTAGATCTATCTGTACCTTCACCCCAGCCCCCCCACCAGGGCTATCTCTAAATTCCCCCCACCCCACCTCCACTAGGGCTATCTGTACCTTCACCCCACCGACCCCAACTAGGTCTATCTGTACCTTCAACCTCAACCCACCCCCACTAGGTCTATTTGTACCTTCACCCCAACCCACCCCCACTAGGTCTATCTGTACCTTCACCCCACCCCACCCCCACTAGGTCTATCTGTACCTTCACCCCACCCCACCCCCACTAGGTCTATCTGTACCTTCACCCCACCCCACCCCCACTAGGTCTATCTGTACCTTCACCCCACCCAACCCCCATTAAGACTATCTGTACCTTCATCACACACCGCCCCTCCCCCACTAGGGCTATCTGTACCTTCACCCCACCCCACCCCCACTAGTTCTATCTGTACCTTCACCCCAACCCCCTCCCACTAGGACTATCTGTACCTTCACCCCACCCCACCCCCACTAGGTCCATCTGTACCTTCCTCCCCACCCAACCCCCACTCAGTCTATGTTTACCTTCAACCCACCTCACCCCCACAAGCTCTATCTGTACCTTCACCCGACCCACACTGGGTCTATCTGTACCTTCACCCCACCCCACCCCCACTAGGTCTATCTGTACCTTCCCCCCACCCCACCCCCTCTAGGTCTCTCTGTACCTTCACCCCACTCCAACCCCACTAGGACTATCTGTACCTTCACCCCACCCCACCCCTCCCCCACTAGGGCTATCTGTACCTTCACCCCACCCCACGCCCACTAGGTCTATCTGTACCTTCACCCCACCCCACCCCCACTAGGTCTATCTGTACCTTCACCCCACCCCACCCCACCCCCTCTAGGTCTATCTGTATCTTCCCCCCACCCCACCCCCACTAGGGCTATCTGTACATTCACACCACCCCACCCCCAATAAGTCTATCTGTACCTTCACACCACCACACCCCCACTAGGTCTATCTGTACCTTCACCCCACCCCACCCCCACTAGGGTTATTTGTATCTTCACCCCAACCCACCCCCACTAGGTCTATCTGTACCTTCACCCCACCCCACTCCCACTAGGGTTATTTGTATCTTCACCCCACCCCACCCCCACTAGGGCTATCTGTACCTTCACCCCACCCCACCCCCACTAGGTCTACCTGTACGTTCACCCCACCCCACACCACTAGGGCTATCTGTACCTTCACCCACACCCCACCCCCACTAGGTCTATCTGTACCTTCACCCCACCCCACCCCCACTAGGGCTATCTGTAGCTTCAACCCACCTCAACCCCACTAAGCCTATCTGTACCTTCACCCCACCCCACCCCCACTCGGTCTATCTGTACCTTCCCCCCACACCATCCCCACTAGGGCTATCTGTACCTTCACCCCACCCCACCCCCACTAGGTCTATCTGTACCTTCACCCCACCCCACACCCACTAGGTCTATCTGTACCTTCACCCCACCCCACACCCACTAAGTCTATCTGTACCTTCTCTCCACCCCACCCCCACTAGGACTATCTGTACCTTCACCCCACCCCAACCCACCCCCACTAGATCTATCTGTACCTTCTCCCCACCCCACCCTCACTCGGTCTATCTGTACCTTCACCCCACCACACCCCCACTAGGCTTATCTGTACCTTCCCCCCACCCCACCCCCACTAGGTCTATCTGTACCTTCACTGCACCCCACCCCCTCTAGTTCTTTCTGTACCTTCACCCCACCCCACCCCCACCAGGTCTATCTGTACCTTCCCCACAACCCCACCCCCTCTAGGGCTATCTGTACCTTCACCCCACCCCCACCCCCACTAGGTCTATCTGTACCTTCACCCCCCCCCCACCCCCACTAGGTCTATCTGTACCTTCACCCCACCCCACCCCCTCTAGGTCTATCTGTACCTTCACCCTACCCCACCCCCTCTAGGTCTATCTGTACCTTCACCCCTCCCCACCCCCACTAGGTCTATCTGTACCTTCCCCCACCCCACCCCCACTAGGTCTATCTGTACCTTCACCCCACCCCACCCCCACCAGGTCTATCTGTACCTTCCCCACAACCCCACCCCCTCTAGGGCTATCTGTACCTTCACCCCACCCCCACCCCCTCTAGGTCTATCTGTACCTTCACCCCACCCCCACCCCCACTAGGTCTATCTGTACCTTCACCCCACCCCACCCCCTCTAGGTCTATCTGTACCTTCACCCCACCCCACCCCCTCTAGGTCTATCTGTACCTTCACTCCACCCCACCCCCTCTAGGTCTATCTGTACCTTCCCCCACCCCACCCCCACTAGGTCTATCTGTACCTTCACCCCACCCAATCCCCCACTAGGTCTATCTGTACCTTCCCCCCACCCCACCCCCACTAGGTCTATCTGTACCTTCACCCCATCCCACCCCCACTAGGGCTATCTGTACCTTGCTCGTCCTGCTTTCTACCCTTAATTAGCACGTTCCTTAGATAATATCACCACCTCCAACACCTCTTTGTCCTTTTTTCTGTGACATCTTTTGGTTATCTCCACCTCTCACTGGCTGCTTGTCCCAACAATACCACCCCCCCCCCCAGACACCCCCTTAAACCAGCTTATATTTCACCCCTTTTCTATTTATCCTTGGTGCTGTTGAAGCGTCACACGGACTCGAAACGTTAACTGTCTCCCTCTCCGCAGATGCTGCCAGACCTGCTGAGTTTTTCCCAGATATTTTTGGTTGTGTTTTGGATTTCCAGCGTCCGCAGTTTTTTGCTTTTATCTTAAACTTTACAAGATAGTCCCAGTTTGCCACTGTCTCCGCTGCCTGTTTCAGCTCCACTGCGCCCGTGGGAGTGTCCTGGTCGACCCATGGGTTAGACGGCCTGCAGGTTAGGGAGGTCCATTCTTAGGGACCATGATTTTACTGATCATAGGCGCTCCCTCTTGGTGGATGGACGTGTATGGAGTTAGATGGCCAACATCGGGGGCAACAATTGAATAGATGCCCCTTGAGTGTGTGCACATGACCTACCAAGGACCATTGTTTTGGATACAGGTACTGTCCTCACTAGCCCAGAGTTCCAGAGATTCGTGAGTTTCAAAGGGGTTAAGCATGTTAAAGCAGCACCTCGTCATGCCCCATCCGATGGGTTTGCCGAAAGAGCAGAAAGAGCTGCGCTAACCTTCAAGCCGGGAATGAGGAGGTTACGAGGAGGTGCTCTAGATACTCTCCCTTCCCACTGTCTTCTCAATGACTACAATTTTCCTCAAGCAACGATGGGTTCAACACTGTCTGAACCACTGATGGAACACAGCCTTCGCACAAGGTGAAGTCTGGTGTTTCCAAACTCAGAGGGAGAGGGAGAGGGAAGAACCAGCCTGGCCAGAGGGAGAATCACGGTATTCACAGTGTCGGAGGGTCAGTACTGAGGGAGTGCCGCACTGTCGGAGGGTCAGTACTGAGGGAGTGCTGCACTGTCGGAGGGTCAGTACTGAGAGAGTGCTGCACTGTCGGAGGGTCAGTACTGAGGGAGTGCTGCACTGTCAGAGGTTCAGTACTGAGGGAGTGCTGCACTGTCGGAGGGTCAGTACTGAGGGAGTGCCGCACTTTTGGAGGGTCAGTACTGAGGGAGTGCCGCACTGTAGGAGGGTCAGTACTGAGGGAGTGCCGCACTGTCGGAGGGTCTGTGCTGAGGGAGTGCCGCACTGTGGGAGGGTCAGTACTGAGGGAGTGCTGCACTGTCGGAGGGTCAGTACTGAGGGAGAGCTGCACTGTCGGAGGGTCAGTACTGAGGGAGTGCTGCACAGTGGGAGGGTCAGTGCTGAAGGAGTGCCGCACTGTCGGAGGGTCAGTACTGAGGGAGTGCCGCACTGTCGGAGGGTCAGTACTGAGGGAGTGCCGCACTGTCGGAGGGTCAGTACTGAGAGAGTGCGGCACTGTGGGAGGGTCAGTACTGAGGGAGTGCCGCACTGTCGGAGGGTCAGTACTGAGGGAGTGCTGCACTGTCAGCGGGTCAGTACTGAGGGAGTGCCGCACTGTCAGAAGGTCAGTACTGAGGGAGTGTTGCACTGTCAGAGGTCAGTACTGAGGGATTGCTGCACTTTCAAATATTTACTGCGGCAGAGACAGTTTCCGTGTGGAATTTTGGAAGAGGACCTAGCTGGGTACTGGACCCTTGTCATTCCCAGTGGAAGTTGGGAATGGAATTGTTCAAAAACATATGGATGATCTAAGGAGTAGAGAGACATTCCAACAACCAGCTATTCCGCCTGTAATTGATGTCAAACCTTTAACCCTGAGGTGCCTGACTGACTGAGAATAGACATACCTGATGTCTGTGTTGAATTACCTAACCCTGAACTGCTGCTGCCTAAGGATCCCTGATGCTGCAGTTCCTGATCATGTCGATCCAGTGGAGTAATCTCAAGTGGTAGAGCTACCTTGCTCTAACCAGATTAGAAATCCACCTTAGAGGCTTAATCTTTAATTGCAGGACCTGTGTACATATATATATGTTGTGGATTAAAATATTCTTTGTACATAGGAAATTAAAACAAATTAAAGGGGGAGGAAAGGTAGTGATTGGAGGTATAACCTTTCCAATTGCTTTTAGGGATCATGTGATTGTACTCCAAATCAGCCCTAAGAATGGGTGGTCCAGGGGGTGGAGCTTTCTAGTCATGGACCTGGTTCAAGCATGTAACTTCTAAAAGAACTCTGACATACAGTTATCTATTACAACTGAGAAACCTGTCCAGTACATCAAGTTCATTACAGAGAGAGAGAGACAGAGAGAGAGAGAGAGAGACAGAGAGAGAGAGACAGAGAGAGAGAGAGAGAGAGAGATAGACAGAGAGAGACAGAGACAGAGAGAGAGAGAGAGAGAGAGAGAGAGACAAAGAGAGAGGGAAAGAGAGCAAGAGAAAGAGTGAGAGAGAGAGACAGGCAGATGGACAGAGAGGGAGTGAGTAAGAAATCAGAGAGAGAGAGAGGCAGAGAGAGACAAAGAGGGAGACAGAAAGAGAGGCAGTGACAGAAATGCAGAGAGAGAAACACAGAGGCAGAGTTGGGAGTGTGTCACTGTGAGGGTGGCATTCTAAGTGCGTAACATTATATGTGTGTGTGTCATCATGTAAGTGCGTCAGTGTGAATGTGTGAGCATGAGTGTATGTATCATTGTGTCTCTGTCAATGTGTGTACATCACTGTGTGAGTCTGTCAGTGTTAGTGCATCAATGTGTGAGTTTATCAGTGTGTGAGTGCATCAGTGTGAGTGTGAGAGTGTAACAATGTGTATGTGTGAGTGTGAAAATGTGTGAGTGCGTTGCTGTATATGAATGTATGAACGTGTAAGTGTGTGAGTCTATGAGAATGTGGGGTGTGTCAGTGTATCAACGTGTGTGTGAGTATGTGTATGCCTGTGTGTGAGACTGTGCGTGAGTGCATGTGTGTGTATGTGTGTGAGTGAGTGTGTGTGTGTCTGTGTAAGTGTGCATGTGTGAGTGTGTGTGTGCATGTGTGTGTTTGTGTGTGAGAGTATGTGTGTGTTAGAGTGTTTGTGTGTTTGTGTGAGTGTGTATGTGAGTGCACCAGTGTGAATCATTGTCAGTGCTTGAATAATTTTGTGCAAGTATTTTGCTGTTTGTGTCACTATGAGCGCGCCAGTATGAATCTATCAGTATGAGTGTGTCTGTGTGAGTGTGTATCATTGTGTTACTGTGTCAGTGTTAGTGTGTCAGCATGATCGTGTTATTGTGAGTGTGCATGGGTGTCTGTGAAATTGCTTCAGTGTTTGAGTGCATCTGTGCAAGTGTACCAGTGAGCGACATTGTGAGTGTGTCAATGTGAGGGAATGTCATTGTGAGTGTGAGTCATTTTGTGTAAGTGTGTTAGTGTTTTATTGTGTTACTATGAAGGCGTCAATTTGTGGTTGTGTCAACGAGTGAGTATGTTTATGTGAGTGTGTCATTGTATGACTCTGTCAGTGTTAGAGTGGCACTGTGTATGTCAGCACATGTGTGTGTGTCAATGTGTCAGTGTATGTCTCAGTGTGAGTGTGCCAGTGCGTGAGTGTGTCAGTGTGTGTCAGTGAGGATGTGTCAGTGTGAGTATGTCAGTGTGAGTATGCCTGTGTGAGTGTGTCTGGGTGTGAGTGTGTCAAGGTGTGAGTGTGTCAGTGTGTGTGTGTGTCATTGTGAATGTGTCAGTGTGTGAGTGTGTCAGTGTGTGTTTCAGGGTGTGAGTGTGTTAGGGTGTGAGTGTGTCAGTTTGAGCGTGTCAGGGTATGAGTGTGTCAGCATGAGTGTGTCAGTGTGAGTGTTTCCGGGTGTGAGTGTGTCACTGTGAATGTGTCAGTTTTTGAATGTGTCAGTGTGAGTACATCATGGTGTGAGTGTGTCAGGGTGTGCATGTGTAAGTGTGAGTGTGTCAGTGTGAGTGTGTCAGTGTAAGTGTGTCAGGATGTGAGTGTGTCAGTGTGAGTGTATCAGGGTGCGTGTGTGTCACTGTGAGTGTGTCAGGGTGGGTGTGTCAGTGTGAGTGTGTCAGTGTGCATGTGTGTCATTGCGAATGTGTCAGTGTGTGTGTCAGAGTGTGAGAGTGTCAGTGTGTATGTGTCAGAGTGTGAGTGTTTCAGGGTGTGAGTGTGTTAGGGTGTGAGTGTGTCATTGTGAATGTGTCAGGGTGTGTGTCAGAGTGTGAGGGTGTCAGTGTGTATGTGTCAGAGTGTGAGTGTTTCAGGGTGTGAGTGTTTCAGGGTGTGAGTTTTTCAGGGTGTGAGTGTTTTAGGGTGTGAGTATGTCAGGGTGTGAGTGTGTCACTGTGTGTGTGTCAGTGTGAGTGTGTCAGTGTGAGTGAGTCAGTGTGTGTGTCAGAGCATGAGTGTGTCAGTGTGATTGTGTCAGGGTGTGTGTGTCAGGGTGTGTATGTCAGTGTGAGTGTGTCAGTGTAAGAGTGTCAGGTTGTGAATGTGTCAGGGAGTGAGTGTGTCACGTGAGTGTGACCGGGCATGTGTGTCAGTGAGGATGTGGCAGTGTGAGTGCATCAGGGTGTGAGTGTGTCAGTGTGAATGTGCTGTGTGAGTGTGTCAGGGTGTGATTGTGTCTATGTGAGTGTGTCAAGGTGTGAGTGTGTCAGTGTGTAAGTATGTCAGTGTGTGTGTGTGTCAGGGTGTGATTGTGTCAGTGTGAGTGTGTCAGGCTGTGAGTGTGTCAGGGAGAATGTGTGTCAGTGTGAGTGTGTCAGGGTGTGAGTGTGTCACTGTGAGTGTGTAAGTGTGAGTGTGTCAGAGTGAGTGTGTCAGTGTGAGTGTGTCAGGGTGTGAATGTGTCAGGGTGTGAATGTGTCAGTGTGAGTGTGTCAGTGTGTGTGCATTAGGATGGGAGTGTGTCAGTGTGAGTGTATCAGGGTGTGAGTGTGTCAGTGTGAGTGCATCAGGGTGTGAGTATGTCAGTGTGAGTGTGTCAGTGTGAGTGCATCAGGGTGTGAGTATGTCAGTGTGAGTGTGTCAGTGTGAGTGTGTCAGGGTGTGAGTGTGTCGGGGTGTGAGTGTGTCCGGGTGAGGATGTTAGTGGGTGTGTGTGTCAGTGCGTGTGTCAGAGTTTGAGTGTGTCAGTATGTGTGTCAGAGTGTGAGTATTTCAGGGTGTCAATGTGTTAGGGTGTGAGTGTGTCAGTGTGTGTCAGTGAGGATGTGTCAGTGTGAGTGTGTCAGTGTGAGTATGCCTGTGTGAGTGTGTCAGGGTGTGAGTTGGAACGTGAGTGTATCGGGGTGTGAGTGTGTCAGCGTGAGTGTGTCGGGGTGTGAGTGTGTCACTGTGAGTGTGTCAAGGTGTGTGTTTGTCAGTGTGAGTGTGTTAGTGTGAGTGAGTCAGTGTGAGTTAGTCAGAGCATTAGTGTGTTAGTGTGATTGTGTCTGGTTGTGAGAGTGTAAGGGTGTCAGTGAGAGTGTGTCAGCGTGAGTATGTCAGGGTGAGTGTGTCCGCGTGAGTGCGTCCGCGTGAGTGTATCAGTGTGAGTGTGTCAGGGTGTGTGTGTCTGGGTGTGAGTGTGTCAGTGTGTGTGTCAGATTGTGAGTGTGTCAGGGTGTGAGTGTGTGAGTGTGTCAGTGAGAGTGTGTCAGTGTGAGTGTGTCAGTGTGTGTGTGTGTCAAGGTGTGAGTGTGTCAGTGTGAGTGTGTGTGTGAGTGGCAGATTGTGAGTGTGTCAGGGTGTGAGTGTGTTAGTGTGTCAGTGAGAGTGTGTCAGTGTGAGTGTGTCAGTGTGTGTGTGTGTGTGTGTGTGTGTCAGGATGCGAGTGTGTCAGTGTGAGTGTGTATGTGTGTGTGTCAGAATGAGTGTGTCAGTGTGTGAGTGTGTCAGTGCGTGTATGTCAGTATGTTAATGTGTCAGAGTGTGAGTGTGTCACGGTGTGAGTGTGTCAGGGTGTGAGTTTGTCAGTTTGAGTGTGTGTGTGTGAGTGTGTCAGTGTGTGACTGTGTCAGTGTGTGTCTGGGTGTGAGTGTCAGTGTGTGACTGTGTCAGTGTGTGTGTCTGGGTGTGAGTGTCAGTGTGTGAGTGTGTCAGTGTGTCAGTGTGAGTGTGCCAGTGTGTGAGTGTGTCAGGGTGTGAGTGTGTCAGGGTGTGAATGTGTCAGTGTGTGAGTGTGAGTGTGTGAGTGTGTGAATGTGTCAGTGTGAGTGTGTCAGTGTGAATGTGTCAGGGTGTGAGTGTGTCAGTGTGTGACTGTGTCAGTGTGTGTGTCTGGGTGTGAGTGTCAGTGTGTGACTGTGTCAGTGTGTGTGTCTGGGTGTGAGTGTCAGTGTGTGAGTGTGTCAGTGTGTCAGTGTTAGTGTGCCAGTGTGTGACTGTGTCAGTGTGTGTGTCTGGGTGTGAGTGTCAGTGTGTGGCTGTGTCAGTGTGTGTGTCTGGGTGTGAGTGTCAGTGTGTGAGTGTGTCAGTGTGAGTGTGTCAGTGTGTCAGTGTGAGTGTGCCAGTGTGTGAGTGTGTCAGGGTATGAGTGTGTCAGTGTGAGTGGGTCAGTGTGAATGTGTCTGGGTGTGATTGTGTCAGTGTGTGAGTGCGTCAGTGTGAGTTTGTCAGGGTGTGAGTGTGTCAGGGTGTGAGTGTGTCAGTGTGAGAGTGTCAATGTGAGTGAGTCAGTGTGAGTGTGTCAGGTTGTGAGTGTGTCTGATTGTGAGGGTCAGGGTGTGAGTGTGTGAGTGTGACTGTGTCAGTGTGTGTGTCTGGGTGTGAGTGTCAGTGTGTGAGTGTGTCAGTGTGAGTGTGTCAGGGTGGGAGTATGTCAGTGTGATTGTGTCAGTGTGTGTGTGTCAATGTGTAAGTGTGTCAGTGTGAGTGGGTCAGTGTGATTGTGTCAGTGTGTGAGTGTGTCAGGGTGTGAGTGTGTCAGTGTGAGTGTGTCAGTGGGAGTGTGTCAGTGTGAGTGTGTCAGTGTGTGAGTGTGTCAGTGTGAGTGTGTCAGTGTGTGAGTGTGTCAGTGTGAGTGAGTCAGTGTGTCAGTGCGAGTGTGTCAGTGTGTGAGTGTGTCAGGGTGTGAGTGTGTCTGGGTGTGAGTGTGTCTGGGTGTGAGTGTGTCAGTGTGAGTGTGCCAGTGTGAGCTTGTCAGATTGTGAGTGTGTCAGGGTGTGACTGTATCACTGTGAGTGTGTCAGTGTGAGTGTGTCGGGGTGTGAGTGTGTCAGTGTGATTGTGTCAGTATATAACTGTGTCAGTGAGTGTGTCAGTGAGTGTGACAGGGTGAATGTGTCTGGGTGTGATTGTGTCAGTGTGTGTGTCAGTGTGAGTGTGTCAGTGTGTCAGTGTGCATGTGTCAGTGCGAGTATGTCAGGGTGTGAGTGTGTCCACATGAGTGTGTCCGTGTGAGTGTGTCAGGTTGTGAGTGTGTCAGTGTGAGTGTGTCAGGGTGTGAGTGTGTCAGTATGACTGTGTCAGTGTGTGAGTGTGTCAGTGTGAGTGTGTGAATATGTCAGTGTGAGTGTGTCAATGTGAGTGTGTCAGTGTGAGTGTGTCGGGGTGTGAGTGTGTCAGTGTGATTGTGTCAGTGTGTGAGTGTGTCAGTGTGATTGTGTCAGTGTGAATGTGTCAGTGTGAGTGTGTAAGGGTGAGTGTGTCAGGGTGAATGTGTCAGTGAGTGTGTCAGGGTGAGTGTGTCAGCGAGTGTGTCAGTGTAAGTGTGTCAGGATGAGTGTGTCAGTGAGTGTGTCAGGGTGAGTGTGTCAGTTTGAGTGTGTCAGGTGAGTGTGTCAGTGAGTGTGTCAGAGTGAGTGTGTCAGGGTGTGAGTGTGTCAGTGTGAGTGTGTCAGTGTGTGTCAGGGTGTGAATGTGTCAATGTGAGTGTGTCAGGGTCTGAGTGTGTCAGTTTGAGTGTGTCAGTGAGTGTGTCAGTGTCAGTGTGTCTGGGTGAGTGTGTCAGTGAGTGTGTCAGTGAGTGTGTCAGGGTGAGTGTGTCAGTGAGTGTGTTAGTGTGTGTCAGTGAGTGTGTCAGTTAGTGTGTCAGTGAGTGTGTCAGTGTGAGTGTGTCAGTGAGTGTGTCAGGGTGAGTGTGTCAGTGAGTGTGTCAGTGTGAATGTGTCAGTGTGAGTGTGTAAGGGTGAGTGTGTCAGTGAGTGTGTCAATGCGAGTGTGTCAGGGTGAATGTGTCAGTGAGCGTGTCAGGGTGAGTGTGTCAGCGAGTGTGTCAGTGTAAGTGTGTCAGGATGAGTGTGTCAGTGAGTGTGTCAGGGTGAGTGTGTCAGTTTGAGTGTGTCAGGGTGAGTGTGTCAGTGAGTGTGTCAGGGTGAGTGTGTCAGTGAGTGTGTCAGTACAGCAGTCCCTTACCTGTCGTGTCAGGAGCACGGCTGCATCGTACGTCACCGTTGACCACTCAGGCCTGGCCCGCATCTGCTGCTGCCAATGGCAGAAGTTGTGGAGCGTGCGCTGTGCCTCCTGCAGGACCTCGGGCCCCTCGCTGTCGCCGTGAAGGACCAGCGTCTTGGTGACGGCCAGCCTCACGTCGCTGGCCAGGGACGGGTGCCGGTACAGCCGGTCAGCGGCGGCCAAGAGCACCAGCAGGTACTGGCTGATGTCGGGGCCCAGCGCCCGGTACAGGCTGGCGTCCGCCACCACCAGCAGCTCCACGTGCCGCGTCCTGGAGACCGAGCGGCTCCTCCTGCGGCCGGGCAGAGGGGGTGTCTCTCCGCCCGCCTGGCACCGCGGCATCGGAGAACCCGGCCGGGCACTGCCGCCCGCTGCAGCCAGCGCCAAGGGGAGCAGGAGGAGGGGCACGCTCAGCATGGGAGACCCGGCGACAGTGACCAACCCCCCCCCACCGCACCAACCCCGGCACAACGC
Organism: Carcharodon carcharias; assembly: GCF_017639515.1. Classification (NCBI taxonomy): domain Eukaryota; kingdom Metazoa; phylum Chordata; class Chondrichthyes; order Lamniformes; family Lamnidae; genus Carcharodon; species Carcharodon carcharias. The sequence continues at coordinate 3,633,986 of NW_024470584.1, forward strand.
CATCAAGGGGCAATCGTCTAGCCCCAGCTGCCCTTGGAGACCCTCGACGCAAGCAGAGGGAGCGAGGCGGAGGGAAGGGGAGGCAGAGGGAGCGAGGCAGAGGGAAGGGGAGGCAGAGGGAGCGAGGCGGAGGGAAGGGGAGGCAGAGGGAGCGAGGTGGAGGGAAGGGGAGGCCGAGGGAGCGAGGAGGAGGGAAGGGGAGGCCGAGGGAGCGAGGAGGAGGGAAGGGGAGGCAGAGGGAGCGAGGAGGAGGGAACGGGAGGCAGACAGAGCGAGGTGGAGGGAAGGGGAGGCAGACGGAGCGAGATGGAGGGAAGGGGAGGCAGACAGAGTGAAATAGAGAGAAGGGGAGGCAGACAGAGTGAGGTGGAGGGAAGGGGAGGCAGACGGAGCGAGATGGAGGGAAGGGGAGGCAGACAGAGTGAAATAGAGAGAAGGGGAGGCAGACAGAGTGAGGTGGAGGGAAGGGGAGGCAGACGGAGTGAGATGGAGGGAAGGGGAGGCAGACAGAGTGAAATAGAGAGAAGGGGAGGCAGACAGAGTGAGGTGGAAGGAAGGGGAGGCAGACGGAGCGAGATGGAGGGAAGGGGAGGCAGACAGAGCGAGGTGGAGGGAAGGGGAGGCAGACGGAGCGAGTTGGAGAGAAGGGGAGGCAGACAGAGTGAAATAGAGAGAAGGGGAGGCAGACAGAGTGAGGTGGAGAGAAGGGGAGGCGGACGGAGTGAAATAGAGAGAAGGAGAGACGGACGGAGTGAGTTGGAGAGAAGGGGAGGCAGACAGAGTGAGGTGGAGGGAATGGGAGGCAGACAGAGTGAGGTGGAGAGAAGGAGAGACGGACGGAGCGAGTTGGAGAGAAGGGGAGGCAGACAGAGTGAAATAGAGAGAAGGGGAGGCAGACAGAGCGAGGTGGAGGGAAGGGGAGGCACACAGAGTGAGGTGGAGGGACCGGGAGGCACACAGAGTGAGGTGGAGAGAAGGGGAGGCGGATGGAGTGAAATAGAGAGAAGGAGAGACGGACGGAGCGAGTTGGAGAGAAGGGGAGGCAGACAGAGTGAAATAGAGAGAAGGGGAGGCAGACAGAGTGAAATAGAGAGAAGGGGAGGCAGACAGAGTGAAATAGAGAGAAGGGGAGGCAGACAGAGCGAGGTGGAGGGAAGGGGAGGCAGACGGAGCGAGTTGGAGAGAAGGGGAGGCAGACAGAGTGAGGTGGAGGGAATGGGAGGCAGACAGAGCGAGGCGGAGCGAAGTGGAGGCAGACGGAGTGAGGCGGAGAGGAGAGATGGAAGAGGTTAATTGTTTAAGGAACGCTTCAGGACAAACTGCAGCTCCAACAACAGGAAAGTCTGGCCGAGAGTCTCCTGGAAAAGGACCTGCAGCCCATAAAGGGAAAGGCACAGGGGGCAGAGTCGGGAGGCCGGTCCCCAGTCCCCCAGGAGGGGAAAGAGCAGAAGCAGCGGCTCCACAAGCTCCCGCTCACACTCCTGCAGCCAGAGCTGCCGACCAGGCGGAGAGCGACAGCACGGGATTGACACCAACCATAAACTGCACAATATTCATTCCTGCTGAACTTGTCCAACTCATCAAAGGCTTGGCAAGGGCAGAGCAAGGCGGTTACACAACACAGCGCGTTAACCCTCTCACCCACCTCTCACTGCCCCGAGTATAACACACACACCGGGCAGTCTGTTCCCCTATCGGAGGGGGATTAACCCTCTCACCCACCTCCCCATTTACACACACCGGGCAGTCTGTTCCCCTATCGGAGGGGGATTAACCCTCTCACCCACCTCTCCCCATTTACACACACCGGGCAGTCTGTTCCCTATCGGAGGGGGATTAACCCTCTCATCCACGTCTCCCCCCATTTACACACACTGGGCAGTCTGTTCCTTGTTGTGGTGGGATAAACCCTCTCACCCACCTCTCCCCATTTATACGCTAAGAGCATCCTGTTCCCTTTCGGAAAGGGTTTAACCCTCTCACCCACCTCTTCCCATTTATACGCTAAGAGCATCCTGTTCCCTTTCGGAAAGGGTTTAACCCTCTCACCCACCTCTCCCCATTTACACACACCGGGCACCCTGTTCCCTATCGGAGGGGGATTAACCCTCTCACCCACCTCTCCCCATTTACACACACCGGGCAGTCTATTCCCCTATCGTTGAGGGATTAATCGTCTAACCCACCTCTCCCCATTTACACACAAAGGGCAGCCTGTTACCTATCGCAGGGGGATTAAACCTGTCATTCATCTCTCCTGATTTACAGACACCGTGTAGCCTGTTTCCTATAGGAGGGGGATTAACCCTCTCACCCACCTCTCCCCATCTACAGACATGAGGCCACCTGTTCTTATCGGAGGGCGATTAACCCTCTCAATCACGTTCCAGATTTACACACACAGGGCAGCCTGTTTCCTATCGGAGGGGGATTAACCCTCTCACCCACCTCTCCCCATTTACACACAGGACAGCCTCTTCCCTATCGGAGGGTGATTAACCCTTTCACCCACCTCTCCCCATTTACAGACAGGACAGCCTCTTCCCTATCGGAGGGGGATTAACCCTCTCACACACCTCTCCCCATTTACACACACCGGGCAACCTGTTCCCAATCGGAGGGGGATTAAACCTCTCAATCACGTCCAGATTTACACACACAGGGCAGCCTGTTTCCTATCGGAGGGGTATTAACCCTCTCACCCACCTCTCCCCATTTACACACACCGGGCAGTCTGTTCCCTATCGGAGGGGGATTAACCCTCTCACCCACCTCTTCCCATTTACATACACAGGGCAGTCTGTTCCCTATCGGAGGGCGATTAACCCTCTCACTCAACTCTCCCCATTTACACACACAGGGCAGTCTGTTCCCTATCGGAGGGCGATTAACCCTCTCACCCACCTCTCCCCATTTACACACAGGACAGCCTCTTCCCTATCGGAGGTTGATTAACCCTTTCACCTACCTCCAACCATTCACACACAGCAGGCAGACTGTTCCCTCTCCGAGGGGGATTTACCCTCTCACCCACCTCTCCCCATTTACACACACCGGGCAGACTGTTCCCTCTCCGAGGGGGTTTTACGATCTCACCCACCTCCCCCCATTTACACACAAAGGGCAGCATGTTACCTATCGCAGGGGGATTAACCCTCTCACCCACCTCTCCCCATTTACACACACTGGGTAGTCTGTTCCCTATCGCAGGGGGATTAACCCTCTCACCCACCTCCCCCCATTTACACACACCGGGCAGTCTGTTCCCTATCGGAGGGGGATTAACCCTCTCACCCACCTCTCCCCATTTACACACAAAGGGCAGCATGTTACCTATCGCAGGGGGCTTAAACCTGTCATTCATCTCTCCTGATTTACAGACACCGTGTCGCCTGTTCCCTTTCGGAGGGCGATTAACCCTTTCACCTACCTCCAACCATTTACACACACAGGGCAGTCTGTTCCCTATCGGAGGGCGATTAACCCTTTCACCTACCTCCAACCATTTACACACAGCAGGCAGTCTGTTCCCTCTCCGAGGGGGATTTACCATCTCACCCACCTCTCCCCCATTTACACACACTGGGCAGTCTGTTCCCTATCGGAGGGGGTTTAAACCTGTCATTCATCTCTCCTGATTTACAGACACCGTGTAGCCTGTTTCCTATCGGAGGGGGATTAACCCTCTCACCCACCTGTCCACATTTACACACACCAGGCAGCCTCTTCCCTTTCGGAGGGCGATTAACCCTTTCACCTACCTCCAACCATTTACACACAGCAGGCAGACTGTTCCCTCTCCGAGGGGGATTTACCATCTCACCCACCTCTCCCCATTTACACACACCGGGCAGTTTGTTCCCTATCGGAGGGGGATTAACCTTCTCACCCATCTCTCCCCATTTACACACACCGGGCAGTCTGTTCCCTATCGGAGGGGGATTAACCCGCTAACCCACCTCTCCCCATTTACACACACCGGGCAGTCAGTTCCCTATCGTTGAGGGATTAATCGTCTAACCCACCTCACCCATTTACACACAAAGGGCAGCATGTTACCTGTCGCAGGGGGATTAAACCTGTCATTCATCTCTCCTGATTTACAGACACCGTGTAGCCTGTTTCCTATCGGAGGGGGATTAACCCTCTCACTCACCTCTCCCCATTTACACACACCGGGCAGTCTGTTCCCTATCGGAGGGGGATTAACCCTCTCACCCACCTCTCCCCATTTACACACACCGGGCAGTCTGTTCCCTATCGGAGGGTTATTAACCCTCTCACCCACCTCTCCCCATTTACACACACCGGGCAGTCTGTTCCCTATCGGAGGGGGATTAACCCTCTCACCCACCTCTCCCCCTTTACACACACTGGGTAGTCTGTTCACTATCGGAGGGGGATTAACCCTCTCACCCACCTGTCCACATTTACACACACCGGGTAGTCTGTTCCCTATCGGAGGGGGATTAACCCTCTCACCCACCTCTCCCCATTTACACACACCGGGCAGTCTGTTCCCTATCGGAGGGGGATTAACCCTTTCACCCATTTCTCCCCATTTACACACACAGGGCAGCATCTTCCATTTCGGAGGGCGATTAACCCTTTCACCTACCTCCAACCATTTACACACACCGGGCAGTCTGTTCCCTATCGGAGGGGGATTAACCTTCTCACCCACCTCTCCCCATTTATACACACCGGGCAGTCTGTTCCCTATCGCAGGGGGATTAACCCTCTCACCCACCTCTCCCCATTTACACACACCAGGCAGCCTCTTCCCTTTCAGAGGGCGATTAACCCTTTCACCTACCTCCAACCATTTACACACAGCAGGCAGACTGTTCCCTCTCCGAGGGGGATTTACCATCTCACCCACCTCTCCCCCTTTACATGCACCGGGCAGTCTGTTCCCTATCGGAGGGGGATTAACCCTCTCACCCACCTCTCCCCATTTACACACACCGGGCAGTCTGTTCCCTATCGGAGGGGGATTAATCGTCTAACCCACCTCTCCCCATTTACACACAAAGGGCAGCATGTTACCTATCGCAGGGGGCTTAAACCTGTCATTCATCTCTCCTGATTTACAGACACCGTGTAGCCTGTTTCCTATAGGAGGGGGATTAACCCTCTCACCCACGTCTCCCCATTTACACACACCGGGCAACCTGTTACCTATCGGAGGGGGATTAACCCTCTCACCCACCTCTCCCCATTTACACACACCGGGCAGTCTGTTCCCTATCGGAGGGGATTAAGTGTCTCACCCACCTCCCCCCATTTACACACACTAGGCAGCCTGTTTCCTATCGGAGGGGGATTAACCCTCTCACTCACCTCTCCCCATTTACACACACCGGGCAGCCTGTTCGCTATCGGAGGGGGATTAACCCTCTCACCCACCTCCCCCCATTTACACACACCGGGCAGCCTGTTCGCTATCGGAGGGGGATTAAACCTCTCACCCACCTCTCCCCATTTACACACACCGGGCAGCCTCTTCCCTTTCGGAGGGCGATTAACCCTTTCACCTACCTCCAACCATTTACACACAGCAGGCAGACTGTTCCCTCTCCGAGGGGGATTTACCATCTCACCCACCTCTCCCCCTTTACATACACCGGGAAGTCTGTTCCCTATCGGAGGTGGATTTACCATCTCACCCATCTCTCTCCATTTACACAGACTGGGTAGTCTGTTCTCTATCGGAGGGGGATTAACCCTCTCACCCACCTCTCCCCCACTTACACACACCGGGCAGTCTGTTCCCTATCGTTGAGGGATTATTCGTCTAACCCACCTCTCCCCATTTACACACACCGGGCAGCATGTTACCTATCGCAGGGGGCTTAAACCTGTCATTCATCTCTCCTGATTTACAGACACCGTGTAGCCTGGTCCCTATCGGAGGGGGTTTAACCCTCTCACCCACCTCTCCCCATTTACACACACCGGGCAACCTGCTCCCTATCGTTGGGGGATTAACCCTCTCACTCACCTGTCCACATTTACAAACACAGGACAACCTTTTCCCTAGTGCAGGGGGATTAAGTGTCTCACCCACCTCTCCCCATTTTCGCAGATCTGGTAGACTGTTCCCTATCGGAGGGGGATTAACCCTCTCACCCACCTCCCCCCATTTACACACACCGGGCAGTCTGTTCCCTATCGGAGGGCGATTAACCCTTTCACCTACCTCCAACCATTTACACACAGCAGGCAGACTGTTCCCTCTCCGAGGGGGATTTACCATCTCACCCACCTCTCCCCCATTTACACACAACGGGCAGTCTGATCCCTATCGGAGGAGGATTAACCCTCTCACCCACCTCTCCCCATTTACACACACCGGGCAGTGTGTTCCCTATCGTTGGGGGATTAACCCTCTAAAGCACATCTCACCTTTTACACATACCGGGCAGACTGTTCCCTATCAGAATGGGATTAACCCTCTCAATCACGTCCAGATTTACACACACCGGGCAACCTGTTCTCTATCGGAGGGGGATTAACCCTCTCACCCACCTCTCCCCATTTACACACACCGGGCAGTCTGTTCTCTATCGGAGGGGGATTAACCCTCTCACCCACCTCTCCCCATTTACACACACCGGGAAGCCTGTTCTCTATCGGAGGGGGTTTTAACCTCTCACCCACCTTTCCACATTTACACACATCGGGCAACCTTTTCCCTGTTGTGGTGGGATAAACCCTCTCACCCACCTCTCCCAATTTACACACACAGGACAGCCTCCTCCCTTTCGGAGGGCGATTAAGCCTTTCACCTACCTCCAACCATTTACACACAGCAGGCAGACTGTTCCCTTTCCGAGGGGGATTTACCATCTCACCCACCTCTCCCCATTTACACACACCGGGCAGTCTGTTCCCTATCGGAGGGGGGATTAACCCTCTCACCCACCTCTCCCCATTTACACACACCGGGCAGTCTGTTCCCTATCGGAGGGGGATTAATCCTCTCACCCACCTCTCCCCATTTACACACACCGGGCAGTCTGTTCCCTATCGGAGGGGGATTAATCCTCTCACCCACCTCCCCCCATTTACACACACCGGGCAGTCTGTTCCCTATCGCAGGGGGGATTAACCCTCTCACCCACCTCTCCCCATTTACACACACCGGGCAGTCTGTTCCCTATCGGAGGGGGATTAACCCTCTCACCCACCTCTCCCCATTTACACACACCGGGCAACCTGTTCCCTATCGTTGAGGGATTAATCGTCTAACCCACCTCTCCCCATTTACACACAAAGGGCAGCATGTTACCTATCGCAGGGGGCTTAAACCTGTCATTCATCTCTCCTGATTTACAGACACCGTGTAGCCTGTTTCCTATCGGAGGGGGATTAACCCTCTCACCCACCTCTCCCCATTTACACACACCAGGCAGCCTCTTCCCTTTCGGAGGGCGCTTAAACCTTTCTCCTACCTCCAACCATTTACACACAGCAGGCAGACTGTTCCCTCTCCGAGGGGGATTTACAATCTCACCCTCCTCTCCCCATTTACACACACCGGGCAGTCTGTTCCCTATCGGAGGGGGATTAACCCTCTCACCCACCTCTCCCCATTTACACACACCGGGCAGTCTGTTCCCTATCGGAGGGGGATTAACCCTCTCACTCACCTCTCCCCATTTACACACACCGGGCAGCCTGTTACCTATCGCAGGGGGCTTAAACCTGTCATTCATCTCTCCTGATTTACAGACACCGTGTAGCCTGTTTCCTATAGGAGGGGGATTAACCCTCTCACCCACCTCTCCCCATCTACAGACATGAGGCCACCTGTTCTTATCGGAGGGCGATTAACCCTCTCAATCACGTTCCAGATTTACACACACAGGGCAGCCTGTTTCCTATCGGAGGGGTATTAACCCTCTCACCCACCTCTCCCCATTTACACACACCGGGCAGTCTGTTCCCTATCGGAGGGGGATTAACCCTCTCACCCACCTCTCCCCATTTACATAAACAGGGCAGTCTGTTCCCTATCGGAGGGCGATTAACCCTCTCACTCAACTCTCCCCATTTACACACACAGGGCAGTCTGTTCCCTATCGGAGGGCGATTAACCCTCTCACCCACCTCTCCCCATTTACACACAGGACAGCCTCTTCCCTATCGGAGGTTGATTAACCCTTTCACCTATCTCCAACCATTTACACACAGCAGGCAGACTGTTCCCTCTCCGAGGGGCATTTACCCTCTCACCCACCTCTCCCCATTTACACACACCGGGCAGACTGTTCCCTCTCCGAGGGGGTTTTACCATCTCACCCACCTCCCCCCATTTACACACAAAGGGCAGCATGTTCCCTATCGCAGGGGGATTAACCCTCTCACCCACCTCCCCCCATTTACACACACCGGGCAGTCTGTTCCCTATCGGAGGGGGATTAACCCTCTCACCCACCTCTCCCCATTTACACACAAAGGGCAGCATGTTACCTATCGCAGGGGGCTTAAACCTGTCATTCATCTCTCCTGATTTACAGACACCGTGTCGCCTGTTCCCTTTCGGAGGGCGATTAACCCTTTCACCTACCTCCAACCATTTACACACACAGGGCAGTCTGTTCCCTATCGGAGGGCGATTAACCCTTTCACCTACCTCCAACCATTTACACACAGCAGGCAGTCTGTTCCCTCTCCGAGGGGGATTTACCATCTCACCCACCTCTCCCCCATTTACACACACTGGGCAGTCTGTTCCCTATCGGAGGGGGTTTAAACCTGTCATTCATCTCTCCTGATTTACAGACACCGTGTAGCCTGTTTCCTATCGGAGGGGGATTAACCCTCTCACCCACCTGTCCACATTTACACACACCAGGCAGCCTCTTCCCTTTCGGAGGGCGATTAACCCTTTCACCTACCTCCAACCATTTACACACAGCAGGCAGACTGTTCCCTCTCCGAGGGGGATTTACCATCTCACCCACCTCTCCCCATTTACACACACCGGGCAGTTTGTTCCCTATCGGAGGGGGATTAACCTTCTCACCCATCTCTCCCCATTTACACACACCGGGCAGTCTGTTCCCTATCGGAGGGGGATTAACCCTCTAACCCACCTCTCTCCATTTACACACACCGGGCAGTCAGTTCCCTATCGTTGAGGGATTAATCGTCTAACCCACCTCTCCCCATTTACACACAAAGGGCAGCATGTTACCTGTCGCAGGGGGATTAAAACTGTCATTCATCTCTCCTGATTTACAGACACCGTGTAGCCTGTTTCCTATCGGAGGGGGATTAACCCTCTCACCCACCTCTCCCCATTTACACACACCGGGCAGTCTGTTCCCTATCGGAGGGGGATTAACCCTCTCACCCACCTCTCCCCATTTACACACACCGGGCAGTCTGTTCCCTATCGGAGGGGGATTAACCCTCTCACCCACCTCTCCCCATTTACACACACCGGGCAGTCTGTTCCCTATCGGAGGGTTATTAACCCTCTCACCCACCTCTCCCCATTTACACACACCGGGCAGTCTGTTCCCTATCGGAGGGGGATTAACCCTCTCACCCACCTCTCCCCATTTACACACACCGGGCAGTCTGTTCCCTATCGGAGGGGGATTAACCCTTTCACCCATTTCTCCCCATTTACACACACAGGGCAGCATCTTCCATTTCGGAGGGCGATTAACCCTTTCACCTACCTCCAACCATTTACACACACCGGGCAGTCTGTTCCCTATCGGAGGGGGATTAACCTTCTCACCCACCTCTCCCCATTTACACACACCAGGCAGCCTCTTCCCTTTCAGAGGGCGATTAACCCTTTCACCTACCTCCAACCATTTACACACAGCAGGCAGACTGTTCCCTCTCCGAGGGGGATTTACCATCTCACCCACCTCTCCCCCTTTACATACACCGGGAAGTCTGTTCCCTATCGGAGGGGGATTAACCTTCTCACCCACCTCTCCCCATTTACACACACCAGGCAGCCTCTTCCCTTTCAGAGGGCGATTAACCCTTTCACCTACCTCCAACCATTTACACACAGCAGGCAGACTGTTCCCTCTCCGAGGGGGATTTACCATCTCACCCACCTCTCCCCTTTTACATACACCGGGAAGTCTGTTCCCTATCGGAGGGGGATTAACCCTCTCACCCACCTCTCCCCATTTACACACACTGGGCAGTCTGTTCCCTATCGGAGGGGGATTAACTCTCTCACCCACCTCTCCCCATTTACACACACCGGGCAGACTGTTCCCTATCGTTGAGGGATTATTCGTCAAACCCACCTCTCCCCATTTACACACACCGGGCAGCATGTTACCTATCGCAGGGGGCTTAAACCTGTCATTCATCTCTCCTGATTTACAGACACCGTGTAGCCTGGTCCCTATCGGAGGGGGTTTAACCCTCTCACCCACCTCTCCCCATTTACACACACCGGGCAACCTGCTCCCTATCGTTGGGGGATTAACCCTCTCACTCACCTGTCCACATTTACATACACAGGACAACCTTTTCCCTAGTGCAGGGGGATTAAGTGTCTCACCCACCTCTCCCCATTTTCGCAGATCTGGTAGACTGTTCCCTATCGGAGGGGGATTAACCCTCTCACCCACCTCCCCCCATTTACACACACCGGGCAGTCTGTTCCCTATCGGAGGGCGATTAACCCTTTCACCTACCTCCAACCATTTACACACAGCAGGCAGACTGTTCCCTCTCCGAGGGGGATTTACCATCTCACCAACCTCTCCCCCATTTACACACAACGGGCAGTCTGATCCCTATCGGAGGGGGATTAACCCTCTCACCCACCTCTCCCCATTTACACACACCGGGCAGTGTGTTCCCTATCGTTGGGGGATTAACCCTCTAAAGCACATCTCACCTTTTACACATACCGGGCAGACTGTTCCCTATCAGAATGGGATTAACCCTCTCACCCACCTCTCCCCATTTACACACACCGGGCAGTGTGTTCCCTATCGTTGGGGGATTAACCCTCTAAAGCACATCTCACCTTTTACACATACCGGGCAGACTGTTCCCTATCAGAATGGGATTAACCCTCTCAATCACGTCCAGATTTACACACACCGGGCAACCTGTTCTCTATCGGAGGGGGATTAACCCTCTCACCCACCTCTCCCCATTTACACACACCGGGCAGTCCGTTCTCTATCGGAGGGGGATTAACCCTCTCACCCACCTCTCCCCATTTACACACACCGGGAAGCCTGTTCTCTATCGGAGGGTGTTTAAACCTCTCACCCACCTTTCAACATTTACACACATCGGGCAACCTTTTCCCTGTTGTGGTGGGATAAACCCTCTCACACAACTCTCCCAATTTACACACACAGGACAGCCTCCTCCCTTTCGGAGGGCGATTAAGCCTTTCACCTACCTCCAACCATTTACACACAGCAGGCAGACTGTTCCCTCTCCGAGGGGGATTTACCATCTCACCCACCTCTCCCCATTTACACACACCGGGCAGTCTGTTCCCTATCGGAGGGGGATTAATCCTCTCACCCACCTCTCCCCATTTACACACACCGGGCAGTCTGTTCCCTATCGCAGGGGGGATTAACCCTCTCACCCACCTCTCCCCATTTACACACACCGGGCAGTCTGTTCCCTATCGGAGGGGGATTAACCCTCTCACCCACCTCTCCCCATTTACACACACCGGGCAACCTGTTCCCTTTCGTTGAGGGATTAATCGTCTAACCCACCTCTCCCCATTTACACACAAAGGGCAGCATGTTACCTATCGCAGGGGGCTTAAACCTGTCATTCATCTCTCCTGATTTACAGACACCGTGTAGCCTGTTTCCTATCGGAGGGGGATTAACCCTCTCACCCACCTCTCCCCATTTACACACACCAGGCAGCCTCTTCCCTTTCGGAGGGCGCTTAAACCTTTCTCCTACCTCCAACCATTTACACACAGCAGGCAGACTGTTCCCTCTCCGAGGGGGATTTACAATCTCACCCTCCTCTCCCCATTTACACACACCAGGCAGTCTGTTCCCTATCGGAGGGGGATTAACCCTCTCACCCACCTCTCCCCATTTACACACACCGGGCAGTCTGTTCCCCTATCGGAGGGGGATTAACCCTCTCACCCACCTCTCCCCATTTACACACACCGGGCAGTCTGTTCCCTATCGGAGGGGGATTAACCCTCTCACACACGTCTCCCCATTTACACACACAGGACAGCCTCTTCCCTTTCGGTGGGCGATTAACCCTTTCACCTACCTCCAACCATTTACACACAGCAGGCAGTCTGTTCCCTCTCCGAGGGGACTTTACCATCTCACCCACCTCTCCCCCTTTACACACACCGGGCAGACTGTTCCCTCTCCGAGGGGGATTTACCATCTCACCCACCTCTCCCCATTTACACACACCGGGCAGTGTGTTCCCTATCGGAGGGGATTAACCCTTCTCACCCACCTCTCCCCATTTACACACACCAGGCAGTCTGTTCCCTATCGGAGGGGGATAAACCCTCTCACCCACCTCCCCCCATTTACACACACCAGGCAGCCTCTTCCCTTTCGGAGGGCGATTAACCCTTTCACCTACCTCCCCCCATTTACACATAGCAGGCAGACTGTTCCCTCTCCGAGGGGGTTTTACCATCTCAACCACCTCTCCCCATTTACACACACCTGGCAGCCTGTTCCCTATCGGAGGGGGTTTAACCCTCTCACCCACCTCTCCCCATTTACACACACTGGGCAGTCTGTTCCCTATGGGAGGGGGATTAACCCTCTCACCCACCTCTCCCCATTTACACACACCGGGCAGTCTGTTCCCTATCGGAGGGGGATTAACCCTCTCACACACGTCTCCCCATTTACACACACTGGGCAGTCTGTTCCCTATCGGAGGGGGATTAACCCTCTCACCCACCTCTCCCCGTTTACACACAAAGGGCAGCATGTTACCTATCGCAGGGGGCTTAAACCTGTCATTCATCTCTCCTGATTTACAGACACCGTGTAGCCTGTTTCCTATCGGAGGGGGATTAACCCTCTCACCCACCTCTCCCCATTTACACACACAGGGCAGTCTGTTCCCTATCGTTGAGGGATTAATCGTCTAACCCACCTCTCCCCATTTACACACACAGGGCAGTCTGTTCCCTATCGTTGAGGGATTAATCGTCTAACCCACCTCCCCCCATTTACACACACCGGGCAGTCTGTTCCCTATCGGAGGGGGATTAACCCTCTCACCCACCTGTCCACATTTACACACACCGGGCAGTCTGTTCCCTAGTGCAGGGGGATTAAGCGTCTCACCCACCTCTCCCCATTTACACACACCGGGCAGTCTGTTCCCTATCGGAGGGCGATGAACCCTTTCACCTACCTCCAACCATTTACACACAGCAGGCAGACTGTTCCCTCTCCGAGGGGGATTTACCATCTCACCCACCTCTCCCCATTTACACACACCGGGCAGTCTGTTCCCTATCGGAGGGGGATTAACCCTCTCACCCACCTCTCCCCCATTTACACACACCGGGTTGTGTGTTCCCTATCGTTGAGGGATTAATCGCCTAACCCACCTCTCCCCATTTACACACAAAGGGCAGCATGTTCCCTATCGCAGGGGGATTAAACCTGTCATTCATCTCTCCTGATTTACAGACACCGTGTAGCCTGTTTCCTATCGGAGGGGGATTAACCCTCTCACTCACCTCTCCCCATTTACACACACCAGGCAGCCTCTTCCCTTTCGGAGTGCGATTAACCCTTTCACCTACCTCCAACCATTTACACACAGATGGCAGACTGTTCCCTCTCCGAGGGGGATTTACAATCTCACCCTCCTCTCCCCCTTTACGTACACCGGGCAGTCTGTTCCCTATCGGAGGGGGATTAACCCTCTCACACAAGTCTCCCCATTTACACACACCGGGCAGTCTGTTCCCTATCGGAGGGGGATTAACCCTCTCACCCACCTCTCCCCATTTACACACACCGGGCAGTCTGTTCCCTATCGGAGGGGGATTAACCCTCTCACCCACCTCTCCCCATTTACACACACCAGGCAGTCTGTTCCCTATCAGAATGGGATTAACCCTCTCACCCACCTCTCCCCATTTACACACACCGGGCAGTCTGTTCCCTATCGGTGGGGATTAACCCTCTCACCCACCTCTCCCCCTTTACACACACTGGGTAGTCTGTTCCCTATCGGAGGGGGATTAACCCTCTCACCCACCTCTCCCCCTTTACACACACCGGGCAGTCTGTTCCCTATCGGAGGGGGATTAACCCTCTCACCCACCTCTCCCCATTTACACACAACGTGCAGCCTGTTTCCTATCAGAGGGGGATTAACCCTTTCACCTACCTCCAACCATTTACACACAGCAGGCAGTCTGTTCCCTCTCAGAGGGGGATTTACCATCTCACCCACCTCTCCCCATTTACACACACCGGGCAGTCTGTTCCCTCTCCGAGGGGACCTTACCATCTCACCCACCTCTCCCCCTTTACACACACCGGGAAGTTTGTTCCCTATCGGAGGGGGATTAACCCTCTCACTCACCTCTCCCCATTTACACACACCAGGCAGCCTCTTCCCTTTCGGAGGGCGATTAACCCTTTCACCTACCTCCAACCATTTACACACAGCAGGCAGACTGTTCCCTCTCCGAGGGGGATTAACCCTCTCACCCACCTCTCCCCCTTTACACACACCGGGCAGTCTGTTCCCCTATCGGAGGGGGATTAACCCTCTCACCCACCTCTCCCCCTTTACACACACCTGGCAGCCTGTTCACTATCGGAGGGGATTAACCCTCTCACGCACCTCTCCCCATTTACACACACTGGGCAGTCTGTTCCCTATCGGAGGGGGTTTAACCCTCTCACCCACCTCTCCCCATTTACACACACTGGGCAGTCTGTTCCCTATGGGAGGGGGATTAACCCTCTCACCCACCTCCCCCCATTTACACACACCGGGCAGTCTGTTCCTTGTTGTGGTGGGATAAACCCTCTCACCCACCTCTCCCCATTTACACACATGGGCAACCTGTTCCCTATCGGAGGGGGATTAACCCTCTCACCCACCTCTCCCCATTTACACACACCAGGCAGTCTGTTCCCTATCAGAATGGGATTAACCCTCTCACCCACCTCTCCCCATTTACACACACCGGGCAGTCTGTTCCCTATCGGAGGGGGATTAACCCTCTCACCCACCTCCCCCCATTTACACACACCGGGCAGTCTGTTCCCTATCGGAGGGGGATTAACCCTCTCACCCACCTCTCCCCATTTACACACACCGGGCAGTCTGTTCCCCTATCGGAGGGGGATTAACCCTCTCACCCACCTCTCCCCATTTACACACACCGGGCAGTCTGTTCCCTATCGGAGGGGGATTAACCCTCTCACCCACCTGTCCACATTTACACACATCGGGCAACCTTTTCCCTAGTGCAGGGGGATTAACCCTGTCACCCACCTCCCCCATTTACACACACCGGGCAACCTGTTCCCTATCGGAGGGGGAATAACCCTGTCACCCACCTCCCCCATTTACACACACCGGGCAACCTGTTCCCTATCGGAGGGCGATTAACCCTTTCACCTACCTCCAACCATTTACACACACCGGGCAGTGTGTTCCCTATCGGAGGGGGATTAACCCTCTCACCCACCTCCCCCCATTTACACACAAAGGGCAGCATGTTACCTGTCGCAGGGGGCTTAAACCTGTCATTCATCTCTCCTGATTTACAGACACCGTGTCGCCTGTTTCCTATCGGAGGGGGTTTAACCCTCTCACCCACCTCCCCCCATTTACACACACTAGGCAGTCTGTTCCCTATCGGAGGGGGATTAACCCTGTCACCCACCTGTCCACATTTACACACACCGGGCAACCTGTTCCCTATCGGAGGGCGATTAACCCTTTCACCTACCTCCAACCATTTAAACACAGCAGGCAGACTGTTCCCTCTCCGAGGGGGATTTACCATCTCACCCACCTCTCCCCCTTTACACACACCGGGCAGTTTGTTCCCTATCGGAGGGGGATTTACCCTCTCACCCACCTCTCCCCCTTTACACACACCGGGCAGTCTGTTCCCTATCGGAGGGGGATTAACCCTCTCACACACCTCCCCCCATTTACACACACCGGGCAGTCTGTTCCCTATCGGAGGGGGATTAACCCTGTCACCCACCTGTCCACATTTACACACACCGGGCAGTCTGTTCCCCTATCGGAGGGATAGAGGGAGTTCCAGGATTTTGTCCGTGTGGTGTAGGTACACCCACAGTGCTGTTAGGGAGGGAGTTCCAGGATTTTGTCCGTGTGGTGTAGGTACACCCACAGTGCTGTTAGGGAGGGAGGTCCAGGGTTTTGTCGTTGTGGTGTAGGTACACCCACAGCGCTGTTAGGGAGGGAGTTCCAGGATTTTGTCCCTGTGGTGCAGGTACACCCACAGCGCTGTTAGGGAGGGAGTTCCAGGATTTGGACCCAGCGACAGTGAAGGAACAGCCGATATATTTCCACTTCTGGATGGTGAGTGACTTGGAGGGAAACTTCCATGTGGTGGTGTTCCCCATCTATCTGCTGCCCTTGTCCTTCTAGATGGTAGTGGTTGTGGGTTTAGAAGTTGCTGTCGAAGGAGCCTTGGTGAATTCCTGCAGTGCATCTTGTAGATGGTACACACACTGCTGCTATTGTGCGTCGGTGGTGGAGGGAGTGAATGTTTGTGGATGGGGGGCCGATCAAGCGGGGCTGCTTTGTCCTGGACGGTGTCGAGCTTCTTGAGTGTTGTGGGAGCTGCACTCATCCAGGCAAGTGGGGAGTATTCCATCCCACTCCTGACTTGTGCCTTGTAGATGGTGGACAGGCTTTGGGGAGTCAGGAGGTGAGTTACTCTCCACAGGATTCCCAGCCTCTGACCTGCTCTTGTAGCCACAGTATTTATATGGCTGGTCCAGTTCAGTTTCTGGTCAATGGTAACCCCCAGGATGTTGATAGTGGGGGGATTCAGTGATGGTAATGCCATTGAACATCAAGGGGCGATGGTTAGATAATCTCTTGTTGGAGATGGTCATTGCCTGACACTTGTGTGGTGTGAATGTTACTTACCACTTGTCAGCCCAAGCCTGGATATTGTCCAGGTCTTGCTGCATTTGGACATGTTCTGCTTCAGTATCTGAGGAGTTGTGAATGGTGTGAACATTGTGCAACCATCAGCGAACATCCCCACTTCTGACCTTATGATGGAAGGATGGTCATTGATGAAGCAGCTGAAGATGGTTGGGCCGAGGACACTACCCTGAGGAGCTCCTGCAGTGATGTCCTGGAGCGGAGATGACTGACCTCCAACATCCACAACCATCTTCCTTTGTGCTCGGTATGACTCCAACCAGCAGAGAGTTTTCCCCTGCTTCCAGTTTTTAAGGGCTCCTTGATGCCACACTCGTTTAAGTGATTTCTTGATGTCAAGGGCAGTCACTCTGACCTCATCCCTGTGGTTTGACTAATCGGTGAGATGCTCTCCCAATTTTGACACAAGCCCCCAGGTGTTAGTAAGGAGGATTTTGTAGGGTCAACAGGGCCGCGATTGTCATTGTCGATTCCAGTGCCTGGTGCGTCCGGTTTGATTCCTGGTTTCTGAGTTTGTATCAGTTTGTTACACCCGAGTGTCTGGCTCGGCCATTTCATGTCTGTGGGGCTGGAGTCACATGTAGTCCAGGCCGGGTAAGGAGGGCAGATTCCCTTCCCTAAAGGAGATGAATGAACCAGATGGGGTTTTTATAACAATCGACAATGGTTCCATGGTCACCATCAGACTTTTAATCCCAGATTTTTATTGATGGGATTTGAATCATTACCCTGGGACCCTGGGTTTTTGGTCCAGTGACAATACCATTATGGCACCACCTCCCCCAACGTATCTAAACTCTGCTGTTCTGCCACATCCAGTCATGAATAGCAATGGACAATTAAGCTACTCACTGGAGGAGGCTCCACAAATATCCCCATCCTCAATGATGGAGGAGCCCAGCACATCAGTGCAAAAGATAAGGATGAAGCATTTGCTACAATCTTCAGCCAGAAGTGCCGAGTGGATGATCCATCTCAGCCTCCTCTGGAGGTCCCCAGCATCACAGATGCCAGTCTTCAGACAATTCGATTCACTCCACGTGATATCAAGAAACAGCTGAAGGCACTGGATACTGCAAAGGCTATGGGCATTGACAATATTCCAGCAATAGTACTGGAGACTTGTGCTCCAGAACTTGCCATGCCCCTAGCCAAGCTGTTCCAGTACAGCTACAACACTGGCATCTTACCCAGCTATGTGGGAAATTGCCCAGGTATGTCCTGTATCCAAAAAGCAGGACAAATCCAACCCGGCCAATTACCGCCCCATCAGTCTACTCTCCATCATCAGTACAATGATGGAGGGTGTCGTGAACAGTGGCATCAAGCATATTATAACCATGTGAGGTGGGGTAAAAATGAACATGGACAGATGTATCTGTGACAGGCAGCTTGGTGAGGATGGGGTCAGGTATGTTTTTCCCTCTTGTTGGTTCCCTCACCACCTCCCACACACCCAGTCGAGCAGCTATGTCCTTTAGGACTCGGCCAGCTCGGTCAGTAGTGGAGCTACTGAGCCTCTCTTAGTGATGGACATTGAAGTCCCCCACCCAGAGTACATTCTGCACCCGCGCCACCCTCAGTGCTTCCTCCAAGTGATGTTCAACATGGAGGAGCACTGATTCATCAGCTGAGGGAGGGTGGGACGTGGTCATCAGCAAGAGGTTTCCTTGCCCCATGTTTGACCTGATGCCATGAGACTTCATGGGGTGCGGATTCGATGTTGAGGACTCCCAGGACAACTCCCTCCTGACTGTTTCCCACTGTGTCACCACCTCTGCTGGACCTGTCCTGCTGGTGGGACAGGACATACCCAGGGATGGTGATGGTGGTGTCTGGAACATTATCTGTAAGGTATGATTCCGTGAGGATGACTAGGTCAGGCTGTTGCTTGACTAGTCTGTGAGACAGCTCTCCCAATTTCAGCACTAGCCCCCAGATGTCAGTAAGGAGGACTTTGCAGGGTCGACAGGGCTGAGTTTGCCGTTGTGGTTTCCGGTGTCTGGCTCGATGCCGGGTGGTGCGTCCGGTTTGATTCCTGTTTTCTGAGTTTGTATCAGTTTGTTAAACCCGAGTGTCTGGCTCAGTCATTTCAGAGTCACCCACACGGCTGTGGGTCTGGAGTCACGTGTAGTCCAGGCCGGGTAAGGAGGGCAGATTCCCTTCCCTAAAGGAGATGAATGAACCAGATGGGGTTTTTACAACAGTCGACAATGGTCGTCATTATTGAGATGAGCTTTTTTTTTAAAAAAAAAAACAGATTTATGAACTGAATGTAAAACTGACCAGCAGCCGTGGCTGGTTATGAGCCTATGTTGCACAAAGAGCATTAGTTTGGGTCGCTAGGCCAAGGATACAACCTTGACACCACCACCCTCTGCCCTCCTCTGGGATATCCTCTCGTACTCCGACACTCTGTTACTCAATACCTTCACCATCCCCCCTCCCTGTTTACTTGCTAATCCCTCTCTTTCCTGAACACCATGCACCCAGGAATATTTAACGCCCTCTCCCACCCTCCCTTGGATCAGGGAGAGGTGAGTGCGAGTGTTAATCCCTCTCCGATAGTGTACAGAAAACCCGGTGTGTGTAACTAACTATTTTTAATTTTTTTTTATTATTATTCACTGTTGGAAACCTCATCTCGCCCGTGGATGAGGTTTCCCAAAAGAAAACCCCAAAGGTTGCCTGGTCAGTTCGCCAGCCCACCAACATAGAAACATAGAAACTAGGAGCAGGAGGAGGCCATTCGGCCCTTCGAGTCTGCTCCACCATTCATTATGGGACTCATTATCCAACTCAACAGCCTGCTCCCGCTTTCTCCCCATACCCTTTGATCCCTTTCACCCCAAGAGCTATATCCAACTCCTTGACAACATACAATGTTTTGACCTCAACTACTTTCTGTGGTAGTGAATGCCAAAGGCTCACCACTGTCTGGGCGAAGAAATCTCTCCTCATCTCAGTCCTAAATGGTCTACCCCGTACCCTCAGATTGTGACCCCTGGTCCTGGACTCCCCCACCATCGGGAACATCATTCCTGCATCTACCCTGTCTGGTCCTGTTAGAATTTTATAGGTTTCTATGAGATCCCCCCCTCATTCTTCTGATCTCCAGTGAATATAATCCTAACCGACTCAATCTCTCCTCATATGTCAGTCCCACCATCCCAGGAATCAGTCGGATAAACCTTCGCTGCTCTCCCTCTATAGCAAGAACATCCTTCCTCAGATAAGGAGACCAAAACTGCCCACAATATTCCAGGTGTGGTCTCACCAAGTCCCTGTACACTTGCAGCAAGACATCCCTGCTCCTGTACTCGAATCCTCTGACTATGAAGGCCAAGGTTAGACAGGCAGAGAAAAATTCTACCTAATTGTTGGGCTCAAAGGCCTTGACTAGGCCTCTCGATTGTCGGTGGGCCTGCAATGCCAACCCGCTGACTGAAATATCGCTGGCCGACAGTTCGCCTCACCTCAGTGACGAGGGTCAACTCCACGGGCCCCGGATCAGCTCCGGCCCGGAGGTTCCAGGTCCTCTCGTGCGCCAGGAGATGGGACCACAGCCGTCGTATCCGGTCCGAGAGGTGCCCGGGTAACAGCCTCTGGACGTGAGGTGGGGGGGGGTGGTGTCCGCCTCCTCTGGAGACCCCGAGGCCGGTGAGGGGAGGGGGGTTGTGTGTTTGGGTAGGGGGGGTGGTGGTGGGTGGGACTCCGGCTGGGCCTTCGTCCAGACGTCATTGACGGGGTGCAACAGGGCCACAGGCCGGCCTCTGACAGGAAGGGTTGCCTGTCCTGACAGGCAGGAGCGCAGGTCCCCCAACCCCCACACCCCACACCCCCCCCACCCCACTGAGAACCCCACTGTGGGTTCAGACCGGCAGGAAACTGCTCCTTCAGATCCCTCCGCATTGCTGCCCTCCTCCCCAACCCCCTCCCCACCCACTGCTCACTCTTCGACCCACCCCAGCACAGGAGCCGACGCTGAAGCACACACACGGGCTGTACAGTCGCTGACAGGAGTGAATCGTTCATTTTTACCCACCGTCTGTGATTGTACAAACGCAGGAGCTGACACTGAGACACTCACACTGACTGTACAGTCACTGGCAGGAGTCAATCATCCTCTTTTTTACCCTCCGTGTGTAACTGTAAGAGCACAGGAGCTGACACTTTAAGACAGGCCTGGGCTGTACTGTCGTTGGTGGTAGTGAATCATTCGTATTTATCCACTGGGCGTGACTGTACAAGCAGAGGAGCTGACACTGAGACACTCAGGGGCTGTACTGTCGCTGACAGGAGTCAATCATTTTCTTTTACCCATCATGTGTGACTGTACAAGCACAGGAGCTGACACCGAGAGAGACACACAGGGCTGTACAATCGCTGATAGAAGGGAATCATTCCCTTTTACCCACCGTGTGTGAATGTACAAGAACAGGAGCCAACACTGAGACACATACACGGGCTGTACAATCGCTGACAGAAGGGAATCATTCCCTTTTACATATCCCGTGTGACTGTATAAACACAGGGGCTGACACTGAGACACACACACGGGCTGTACAATCACTAATGCGAGGGAATCATTCCCTTTTACCCACTGTATGTGCCTGTACAAGAACATGGGCTGACACTGAGACACACACACACATGGGCTGTACAGTCACTGGCGGGAGGGAATCGTTCTCTTTTACCCACCGTGTGTAACTGAACAAGCACAGGAGCCGACACTGAGACACACACACGGACTGTACAGTCGCTGGCGGGAGTGAGTCATTCTATTTTACCCACCGTGTGTGTCTGTATAAGCACTGGAGCTGACACTAAGACCGATGTGTGCTGTACAGTCGCTGATGGGAGTGAATCATTATCTTTTACCCACCATGTGTGACGGTACAAGCACAGGAGCTGACACCGAGACACACACACACAGGCTGTACAGTCACTGGCGGGAGTCAATCATTCTCTTTTACCCACCATCTGTGACTTTACAAGCACAGGAGCTGACACTGAGGCACAAACAGACTGTACAATCACTGACAGGGTGGACTCGTTCCCTTTTTACTCACCGTGTGTGACTGTACAAGCACAGGGTCTGACACCGAGACATACATAGGGGCTGTACAGTCGCCAGCGGGAGTGAATCATTCATTTTTACCCACCGTGTGTGATGGTACAAGCAGAAGAGCCGACACTGAGACACACACACGGGCTGTACAGTCGCCGGCGGGAGTGAATCATTCGTTTTTACCCACCGTGTGTGATGGTACAAGCAGAAGAGCCGACACTGAGACACACACACGGGCTGTACAGTCGCCGGCGGGAGTGAATCATTCGTTTTTACACACCGTGTGTAGTGTACAAGCACAGGAGCCAACGCAGATACACACACACAGTCCGTACAGCCAATGACTGGAGGGAATTTTTCCCTTTTACACACCGTCTGTGACTGTACAAAGACAGGGGCTGACACTGAGACACACACACACACGGGTTGTACAATAGCAGCTGGCATGGAAACATTTCATGTGACTCGCTGTGAGTGCTGTAATTACTTCAATCTGCGACCCTTAACCTTCCTGGCCAGATGCTGGGATATTATTATGCCTTCAAACCCAAGGTTGGATCGCACAATCTGATAGCTGTGTCTGCCCTTGAATTCCTGAGCAATGTATGTCAGAGAAAGCGGCTCAAGCACACGCATGCCACATATTCAGGAGAATCCCAGTCAATCTGCACACGGCAAGTGCTCTGGGAACAGTCTTGTGACGAGCAGTAAATAACTCGCAGAATCTGCTAAAAATATGAGATTCAAAACGATATTTGCAGAAATAGAATTACAGCAGCATTGCTTCAGACACTGAAATCACTATTAAAGGTGTGTTCCTTCACACCCGGACTCACACACACTGAAATAACTATTAAAGCAGTGTTCCTTCACACCCAGACTCACACACACTGAAATCACAATTAAAGGAGTGTTCCTTCACACCCGGGCTCACACACACACACACTGATATCACTATTAAAGGAGTGTTCCTTCACACCCGGGCTCACACACACTGAAATCACTATTAAAGGAGTGTTCTTTCAGACCCGGGCTCTCACACACTGAAATCACTATTAAAGGGGTGTTCCTTCACACCCGGGCTCTCACACACTGAAATCACTATTAAAGGAGTGTTGCTTCACACCCAGACTCACACACACACTGAAATCACTATTAAAGGAGTGTTCCTTCACACCCGGAATCTCACATACACTGAAATCACTATTAAACAAGTGTTCCTACACACCCGGACTCACACACACTGAAATCACTATTAAAGGAGTGTTCCTTCACACCCGGGCTCACACACACTGAAATCACTATTAAAGGAGTGTTCCTTCACACCCGGGCTCACACACACTGAAATCACTATTAAGGGAGAGTTCCTTCACACCCGGACTCACACACCCACACTGAAATCACTATTAAAGGAGTGTTCCTTCACACCCGGGATCACACACACTGATATCACAATTAAAGGAGTGTTCCTTCACACCCGGGCTCTCACACAAAGAAATCACTATTAAAGGAGTGTTCCTTCACACCCGGGCTCACACACACACAATAAAATGACTATTAAAGGAGTGTTCCTTCACACCCGGACTCACACACACACACACTGAAATCACAATTAAAGGAGTGTTCCTTCACACCCGGGCTCACACACACAAACTGAAATCACTATTAAAGGAGTGTTCCTTCACACCCGGGCTCACACACACACACTGAAATCACTATTAAAGGAGTGTTCCTTCACACCCGGGCTCTCACACACACACTGAAATCACTATTAAAGGAGTGTTCCTTCAAACCCGCACTCACACCCACACACACTGAAATCACTATTAAAGGTGTGTTCCTTCACACCCGGGCTGACACACACACTGAAATCAATATTAAAGGAGTGTTCCTTCACACCCGGACTCACACACACTGAAATCACTATTAAAGGAGTGTTCCTTCACACCCAGACTCACACACACACTGAAATCACTATTAAAGGAGTGTTCCTTCACACCCGGGCTCACACACACACAATAAAATGACTATTAAAGGAGTGTTAATTCAAACCCGGACTCACACACACACACACTGAAATCACTATTAAAGGAATGTTCCTTCACACCCGCGATCACACACACACTCTGAAATCACTATTAAAGGAGTGTTCTTCACAACCGGACACATACACTGAAATCACTATTAAAGGAGTGTTCCTTCATACCCGGACTCACACACACACGCACAGAAATCACTATTAAAGGAGTGTTCCTTCACACCCGGGCTCACACACACACTGAAATCACTATTAAAGGAGAGTTCTTCACACCCGGACACACACACTGAAATCACTATTAAAGGAGTGTTCCTCCACACCCGGACTCACATAGACTGAAATCACTATTAAAGAAGTGTTCCTTCACACGGGGGCTCACAAACACTGAAATCACTATTAAAGGAGTGTTCCTTCACACGCGGGCTCACACACACTGAAATCACTATTAAAGGTGTGTTCCTTCACACCCGGACTCACACACACTGAAATCACAATTAAAGGAGTGTTCCTTCAGACCCGGGCTCGCACACACACAATGAAATCACAATTAAAGGAGTGTTCCTTCACACGCGGGCTCACGCACACTGAAATCACTATTAAAGGAGTGTTCCTTCAGACCCGAGCTCACACACACACTGAAATCACTATTAAAGGAGTGTTCCTTCACACCCAGGCTCACACACACACGCTGAAATCACTATTAAAGGAGTGTTCCTTCACACCCGGACTCACACACACACTGAAATCACTATTAAAGGAGTGTTCCTTCACACCTGGGCTAACACAGACTGAAATCACTATTAAAGGTATCTTCCTTCACACCCGGTCTCTCAAACACTGAAATCACTATTAAAGGAGTGTTCCTTCACACCCAGACTCACACACACACACACTGAAATCACCATTAAAGGAGTGTTCCTTCACACCCGGACTCACACACACACAAACTGAAATCACTATTAAAGGAGTGTTCGTTCACACCCGGGCTCACACACACACACTGAAATCACTAATAAAGGAGTGTTCCTTCACACCCAGGCTCACACACAAACTGAAATCACTATAAAAGGAGTGTTCCTTCACACCCGGGATCACACACACACTGAAATCACACTTAAAGGAGTGTTCCTTCACACCCGGGCTCACACATACACACTGAAATCACTATTAAAGGAGTATTCCTTCACACCCGGGCTCATACACACACTGAAATCACTATTAAAGGAGTGTTTTTTCACACCCGGGCTGACACACACACACTGAATTCAGTATTAAATGAGTGTTCCTTCACACCCGGGCTCTCACACAAAGAAATCACTATTAAAGGAGTGTTCCTTCACACCCGGGCTCACACACACACAATAAAATGACTATTAAAGGAGTGTTCCTTCACACCCGGACTCACACACACACACACTGAAATCACTATTAAAGGAGTGTTCCTTCACACCCGGGCTCACACACACACACTGAAATCACTATTAAAGGAGTGTTCCTTCACACCCGGGCTCACACACACACACTGAAATCACTATTAAAGGAGTGTTCCTTCACACCCGGGCTCTCACACACACACTGAAATCACTATTAAAGGAGAGTTCCTTCACACCCGGACTCACACACACTGAAATCACTATTAAAGGAGTGTTCCTTCACACCCAGGCTCACACACACACGCTGAAATCACTATTAAAGGAGTGTTCCTTCACACCCGGACTCACACACACACTGAAATCACTATTAAAGAAGTGTTCCTTCACACCTGGGCTAACACAGACTGAAATCACTATTAAAGGTGTCTTCCTTCACACCCGGTATCTCAAACACTGAAATCACCATTAAAGGAGTGTTCCTTCACACCCGGACTCACACACGCACACATTGAAATCACTATTAAAGGAGTGTTCGTTCACACCCGGGCTCACACACACAAACTGAAATCACTAATAAAGGAGTGTTCCTTCACACCCAGGCTCACACACACAATGAAATCACTATAAAAGGAGTGTTCCTTCACACCCGGGATCACACACACACTGAAATCACACTTAGAGGAGTGTTCCTTCACACCCGGACTAACACACACTGAAATCACTATTAAAGGAGTGTTCCTTCACACCCGGGCTCATACACACACTGAAATCACTATTAAAGGAGTGTTTTTTCACACCCGGGCTGACACACACACACTGAATTCAGTATTAAAGGAGTGTTCCTTCACACCCGGGCTCTCACACAAAGAAATCACTATTAAAGGAGTGTTCCTTCACACCCGGGCTCACACACACACAATGAAATCAGTATTAAAGGAGTGTTCCTTCACACCCGGACTCACACACACACACTGAAATCACTATTAAAGGAGTGTTCCTTCACACCCGGGCTCACACACACACACTGAAATCACTATTAAAGGAGTGTTCCTTCACACCCGGGCTCTCACACACACACTGAAATCACTATTAAAGGAGTGTTCCTTCACACCCGGACTCACACACACACACTGAAATCACTATTAAAGGAGAGTTCCTTCACACCCGGACTCACACACACTGAAATCACTATTAAAGGAGTGTTCCTTCACACCCAGACTCACACACACACTGAAATCACTATTAAAGGAGTGTTCCTTCACACCCGGGCTCACACACACACAATAAAATGACTATTAAAGGAGTGTTCCTTCACACCCGGACTCACACATACACACACTGAAATCACTATTAAAGGAGTGTTCCTTCACACCCGCGCTCACACACACACTCTGAAATCACTATTAAAGGAGTGTTCTTCACAACCGGACACACACACTGAAATCACTATTAAAGGAGTGTTCCTTCACACCCGGGCTCACACACACACACTGAAATCACTATTAAAGGAGTGTTCCTTCACACCCGGGCTCTCACACACACTGAAATCACTATTAAAGGAGTGTTCCTTCAAACCCGCACTCACACACACACACTGAAATCACTATTAAAGGAGTGTTCCTTCACACCCGGGGTCACACACACTGAAATCACTATTAAAGGAGTGTTCCTTCACACCCGGACTCAAACACACTGAAATCACTATTAAAGGAGTGTTCCTTCACACCCGGGCTCACACACACACAATAAAATGACTATTAAAGGAGTGTTCCTTCAAACCCGGACTCACACACACACACACTGAAATCACTATTAAAGGAGTGTTCTTCACAACCGGACACACACACTGAAATCACTATTAAAGGAGTGTTCCTTCACACCCGGGCTCACACACACACTGAAATCACTATTAAAGGAGAGTTCATCACACCCGGACACACACACTGAAATCACTATTAAAGGAGTGTTCCTCCACACCCGGACTCACATAGACTGAAATCACTATTAAAGAAGTGTTCCTTCACACGGGGGCTCACAAACACTGAAATCACTATTAAAGGAGTGTTCCTTCACACGCGGGCTCACACACACTGAAATCACTATTAAAGGTGTGTTCCTTCACACCCGGACTCACACACACTGAAATCACAATTAAAGGAGTGTTCCTTCAGACCCGGGCTCGCACACACACAATGAAATCACAATTAAAGGAGTGTTCCTTCACACGCGGGCTCACGCACACTGAAATCACTATTAAAGGAGTGTTCCTTCAGACCCGAGCTCACACACACACTGAAATCACTATTAAAGGAGTGTTCCTTCACACCCAGGCTCACACACACACGCTGAAATCACTAGTAAAGGAGTGTTCCTTCACACCCGGACTCACACACACACTGAAATCACTATTAAAGGAGTGTTCCTTCACACCTGGGCTCACACACACTGAAATCACTATTAAAGGTGTCTTCCTTCACACCCGGTCTCTCAAACACTGAAATCACTATTAAAGGAGTGTTCCTTCACACCCAGACTCACACACACACACACTGAAATCACCATTAAAGGAGTGTTCCTTCAGACCCGGACTCACACACACAAACATTGAAATCACTATTAAAGGAGTGTTCGTTCACACCTGGGCTCACACACACAAACTGAAATCACTAATAAAGGAGTGTTCCTTCACACCCAGGCTCACACACACAATGAAATCACTATAAAAGGAGTGTTCCTTCACACCCGGGATCACACACACACTGAAATCACACTTAAAGGAGTGTTCCTTCACACCCGTGCTCACACATACACACTGAAATCAGTATTAAAGGAGTATTCCTTCACACCCGGGCTCTTACACACACTGAAATCACTATTAAAGGAGTGTTTTTTCACACCCGGGCTGAAACACACACACTGATTTCAGTATTAAAGGAGTGTTCCTTCACACCCGGGCTCTCACACAAAGAAATCACTATTAAAGGAGTGTTCCTTCGCACCCGGGCTCACACACACACAATAAAATGACTATTAAAGGAGTGTTCCTTCACACCCGGACTCACACACACACACACACTGAAATCACTATTAAAGGAGTGTTCCTTCACACCCGGGCTCACACACACACACTGAAATCACTATTAAAGGAGTGTTCCTTCACACCCGGGCTCACACACACACACTGAAATCACTATTAAAGGAGTGTTCCTTCACTCCCGGGCTCTCACACACACACTGAAATCACTATTAAAGGAGTGTTCCTTCACACCCGGACTCACACACACACACACTGAAATCACTATTAAAGGAGTGTTCCTTCACACCCGGACTCACACACACTGAAATCACTAATAAAGGAGTGTTCCTTCACACCCAGACTCACACACACACTGAAATCACTATTAAAGGAGTGTTCCTTCACACCTGGGCTCACACACACACAATAAAATGACTATTAAAGGAGTGTTCCTTCACACCCGGACTCACACACACACACACTGAAATCACTATTAAAGGAGTGTTCCTTCACACCCGCGCTCACACACACACTCTGAAATCACTATTAAAGGAGTGTTCTTCACAACCGGACACACACACTGAAATCACTATTAAAGGAGTGTTCCTTCATACCCGGACTCACACACACACACACTGAAATCACTATTAAAGTAGTGCTCCTTCACACCCGGGCTCACACACACACTGAAATCACTATCAAAGGAGAGTTCTTCACACCCGGACACACACACTGAAATCACTATTAAAGGAGTGTTCCTTCACACCCGGGCTCACGCACACTGAAATCACTATTAAAGGAGTGTTCCTTCAGACCCGAGCTCACACACACACTGAAATCACTGTTAAAGGAGTGTTCCTTCACACCCAGGCTCACACACACACGCTGAAATCACTATTAAAGGAGTGTTCCTTCACACCCGGACTCACACACACACACACACACTGAAATCACTATTAAAGGAGTGTTCCTTCACACCCGGGCTCACACACACACACTGAAATCACCATTAAAGGAGTGTTCCTTCACACCGGGGCTCACACACACACACTGAAATCACTATTAAAGGAGTGTTCCTTCACACCCGGGCTCTCACAAACACACTGAAATCACTATTAAAGGAGTGTTCCTTCACACCCGGACTCACACACACACACACTGAAATCACTATTAAAGGAGTGTTCCTTCACACCCGGATTCACACACACTGAAATCACTATTAAAGGAGTGTTCCTTCACACCCAGACTCACACACACACTGAAATCACTATTAAAGGAGTGTTCCTTCACACCCGGACTCACACACACACACACACTGAAATCACTATTAAAGGAGTGTTCCTTCGCACCCGGGCTCACACACACACAATAAAATGACTATTAAAGGAGTGTTCCTTCACACCCGGACTCACACACACACACACTGAAATCACTATTAAAGGAGTGTTCCTTCACACCCGCGCTCACACACACACTCTGAAATCACTATTAAAGGAGTGTTCTTCACAACCGGACACACACACTGAAATCACTATTAAAGGAGTGTTCCTTCATACCCGGACTCACACACACACACACTGAAATCACTATTTAAGTAGTGCTCCTTCACACCCGGGCTCACACACACACTGAAATCACTATCAAAGGAGAGTTCTTCACACGCGGACACACACACTGAAATCACTATTAAAGGAGTGTTCCTTCACACCCGGGCTCACGCACACTGAAATCACTATTAAAGGAGTGTTCCTTCAGACCCGAGCTCACACACACACTGAAATCACTGTTAAAGGAGTGTTCCTTCACACCCAGGCTCACACACACACGCTGAAATCACTGTTAAAGGAGTGTTCCTTCACACCCGGGCTCACACACACTGAAATCACTATTAAAGGAGTGTTCCTTCACACCCGGGCTCACACACACTGAAATCACTATTAAAGGTGTCTTCCTTCACACCCGGTCTCTCAAACACTGAAATCACTATTAAAGCAGTGTTCCTTCGCACCCGGACTCACACACACACACACTGAAATCACTATTAAAGGAGTGTTCGTTCACACCCGGGCTCACACACACAAACTGAAATCACTAATAAAGGAGTGTTCCTTCACAACCAGGCTCACACACACAATGAAATCACTATAAAAGGAGTGTTCCTTCACACCCGGGATCACACACACACTGAAATCACACTTAAAGGAGTGTTCCTTCACACCCGGGCTCACACATACACACTGAAATCACTATTAAAGGAGTATTCCTTCACACCCGGACTCACACACACTGAAATCACTATTAAGAGAGTGTCCTTTCACACCCGGGCTCACACAAAAACTTAAATCACTATTAAAGGAGTGTTCCTTCCCCCCCGGGCTCACACAAAAACTTAAATCACTATTAAAGGAGTGTTCCTTCACACCCGGGCTCACACACACTGAAATCACTATTAAAGGAGTGTTCCTTCACACCCAGACTCACACACATTGAAATCACTATTAAAGGAGTGTTCCTTCATGCCCGGACTCACACACACACTGAAATCACTATTAAAGGAGTGTTCCTTCACACCCAGACTCACACACACACTGAAATCACTATTAAAGGAGTGTTCCTTCACACCCGGGCTCACACACACACAATAAAATGACTATTAAAGGAGTGTTCCTTCACACCCGGACTCACACACACACACACTGAAATCACTATTAAAGGAGTGTTCCTTCACACCCGCGCTCACACACACACTCTGAAATCACTATTAAAGGAGTGTTCTTCACAACCGGACACACACACTGAAATCACTATTAAAGGAGTGTTCCTTCATACCCGGACTCACACACACACACAATGAAATCACTATTAAAGTAGTGCTCCTTCACACCCGGGCTCACACACACACTGAAATCACTATCAAAGGAGAGTTCTTCACACCCGGACACACACACTGAAATCACTATTAAAGGGGTGTTCCTTCACACCCGGGCTCACACAGACTGAAATCACTATTAAAGGAATGTTCCTTCACACCCGGGATCAAACACACTGAAATCACTATTAAAGGAGTGTTCCTTCACACCCGGATTCACACACACTGAAATCACTATTAAAGGAGTGTTCCTTCACACCCAGACTCACACACACACTGAAATCACTATTAAAGGAGTGTTCCTTCACACCCGGACTCACACACACACACACTGAAATCACTATTAAAGGAGTGTTCCTTCGCACCCGGGCTCACACACACAATGAAATGACTATTAAAGGAGTGTTCCTTCACACCCGGACTCACACACACACTGAAATCACTATTAAAGGAGTGTTCCTTCACACCCGGGCACACACACACACTGAAATCACTATTAAAGGTGTGTTCCTTCACAACCGGACACACACACTGAAATCAGTATTAAAGGAGTGTTCCTTCACACCCGGACTCACACACACACACACTGAAATCACTATTTAAGTAGTGTTCGTTCACACCCGGAATCACACACACACACTGAAATCAGTATAAAAGGAGAGTTCTTCACACCCGGACACACACACTGAAATCACTATTAAAGGAGTGTTCCTTCACACCCGGGCTCACGCACACTGAAATCACTATTAAAGGAGTGTTCCTTCAGACCCGAGCTCACACACACACTGAAATCACTGTTAAAGGAGTGTTCCTTCACACCCAGGCTCACACACACACGCTGAAATCACTGTTAAAGGAGTGTTCCTTCACACCCGGGCTCACACACACTGAAATCACTATTAAAGGAGTGTTCCTTCACACCCGGGCTCACACACACTGAAATCACTATTAAAGGTGTCTTCCTTCACACCCGGTCTCTCAAACACTGAAATCACTATTAAAGGAGTGTTCCTTCGCACCCGGACTCACACACACACACACTGAAATCACTATTAAAGGAGTGTTCGTTCACACCCGGGCTCACACACACAAACTGAAATCACTAATAAAGGAGTGTTCCTTCACAACCAGGCTCACACACACAATGAAATCACTATAAAAGGAGTGTTCCTTCACACCCGGGATCACACACACACTGAAATCACACTTAAAGGAGTGTTCCTTCACACCCGGGCTCACACATACACACTGAAATCACTATTAAAGGAGTATTCCTTCACACCCGGACTCACACACACTGAAATCACTATTAAGAGAGTGTCCTTTCACACCCGGGCTCACACAAAAACTTAAATCACTATTAAAGGAGTGTTCCTTCCCCCCCGGGCTCACACAAAAACTTAAATCACTATTAAAGGAGTGTTCCTTCACACCCGGGCTCACACACACTGAAATCACTATTAAAGGAGTGTTCCTTCACACCCAGACTCACACACATTGAAATCACTATTAAAGGAGTGTTCCTTCATGCCCGGACTCACACACACACTGAAATCACTATTAAAGGAGTGTTCCTTCACACCCAGACTCACACACACACTGAAATCACTATTAAAGGAGTGTTCCTTCACACCCGGGCTCACACACACACAATAAAATAACTATTAAAGGAGTGTTCCTTCACACCCGGGCGCACACACACACACTGAAATCACTATTAAAGGAGTGTTCCTTCACACACGTCTCTCACACTCACACTCTGAAATCACTATTAAAGAAGTGTTCTTCACAACCGGACACACACACTGAAATCACTATTAAAGGAGTGTTCCTTCATACCCGGACTCACACACACACACATGAAATCACTATTAAAGTAGTGCTCCTTCACACCCGGGCTCACACACACACTGAAATCACTATCAAAGGAGAGTTCTTCACACCCGGACACACACACTGAAATCACTATTAAAGGAGTGTTCCTTCACACCCGGGCTCACGCACACTGAAATCACTATTAAAGGAGTGTTCCTTCAGACCCGAGCTCACACACACACTGAAATCACTATTAAAGGAGTGTTCCTTCACACCCAGGCTCACACACACACTGAAATCACTATTAAAGGAGTGTTCCTTCACACCGGCGCTCACACACACACACTGAAATCACTATTAAAGGAGTGTTCCTTCACACCCGGGCTCACACACACTGAAATCACTATTAAAGGAGTGTTCCTTCACACCCGGGCTCACACACACACTGAAATCACTATTAAAGGAGTGTTCCTTCACACCCGAGCTCTCACACACACACTGAAATCACTATTAAAGGAGTGTTCCTTCACACCCGGACTCACACACACACTGAAATCACTATTAAAGGAGTGTTCCTTCACACCCGGACTCACACACACTGAAATCACTATTAAAGGAGTGTTCCTTCACACCCGGTCTCACACACACACTGAAATCACTATTAAAGGAGTGTTCCTTCACACCCGGGCTCACACACACACTGAAATCACTATTAAAGGAGTGTTCCTTCACACCCGGACTCACACACACACTGAAATCACTATTAAAGGAGTGTTCCTTCACACCCGGACTCACACACACACACTGAAATCACTATTAAAGGAGTGTTCCTTCACACCCGGGCTCACACACACACTGAAATCACTATTAAAGGAGTGTTCCTTTACACCCGGTCTCACACACACTGAAATCACTATTAAAGGAGTGTTCCTTCACACCCGGCATCACACACACACTGAAATCACTATTAAAGGAGTGTTCCTTCACACCCGGGCTCACACACACACTGAAATCACTATTAAAGGAGTGTTCCTTCACACCCGGACTCACACACACTGAAATCACTATTAAAGGAGTGTTCCTTCACACCCGGGCTCACACACAATTAAATCACTATTAAAGGGGTTTTCATTCTCCCTTCGGACTCACACATGCCAAAATCACTATTAAAGGAGTGTTCCTTCACACCCGGGCTCACACACACTGAAATCACTATTAAAGGAGTGTTCCTTCACACCCAGACTCACACACACTGAAATCACTATTAAAGGAGTGTTCCTTCATGCCCGGACTCACACACACACTGAAATCACTATTAAAGGAGTGTTCCTTCACACCCAGACTCACACACACACTGAAATCACTATTAAAGGAGTGTTCCTTCACACCCGGGCTCACACACACACTGAAATGACTATTAAAGGAGTGTTCCTTCACACCCGGACTCACACACACACACTGAAATCACTATTAAAGGAGTGTTCCTTCACACCCGCGCTCACACACACACTGAAATCACTATTAAAGGAGTGTTCCTTCACACCCGGACACACACACTGAAATCACTATTAAAGGAGTGTTCCTTCACACCCGGACTCACACACACACAATGAAATCACTATTAAAGTAGAGTGCCTTCACACCCGGGCTCACACACACACTGAAATCACTATCAAAGGAGAGTTCTTCACACCCGGACACACACACTGAAATCACTATTAAAGGGGTGTTCCTTCACACCCGGGCTCACGCACACTGAAATCACTATTAAAGGAGTGTTCCTTCAGACCCGAGCTCACACACACACTGAAATCACTGTTAAAGGAGTGTTCCTTCACACCCAGGCTCACACACACACGCTGAAATCACGATTAAAGGAGTGTTCCTTCACACCCGGACTCACACACACACACACACTGAAATCACTATTAAAGGAGTGTTCCTTCACAACCGGGATCACACACACACACTGAAATCACTATTAAAGGAGTGTTCCTTCACACCCGGGCTCACACACACACTCTGAAATCACTATTAAAGGAGTGTTCCTTCACACCCGGGCTCTAACACACACACTGAAATCACTATTAAAGGAGTGTTCCTTCACACCCGGACTCACACACACACACACTGAAATCACTATTAAAGGAGTGTTCCTTCACACCCGGACTCACACACACTGAAATCACTATTAAAGGAGTGTTCCTTCACACCCGGACTCTCACACACACACTGAAATCACTATTAAAGGAGTGTTCCTTCACACCCGGACTCACACACACATGAAATCACTATTAAAGGAGTGTTCCTTCACACCCGGACTCACACACACACACTGAAATCACTATTAAAGGAGTGTTCCTTCACACCTGGTCTCACACACACACACTGAAATCACTATTAAAGGAGTGTTCCTTCACACCCGGGCTCACACACACTGAAATCACTATTAAAGGAATGTTCCTTCACACCCGGGATCACACACTCTGAAATCACTATTAAAGGAGTGCTCCTTCACACCCGGGCTCACACACACACTGAAATCACTATCAAAGGAGAGTTCTTCACACCCGGACACACACACTGAAATCACTATTAAAGGAGTGTTCCTTCACACCCGGGCTCACGCACACTGAAATCACTATTAAAGGAGTGTTCCTTCAGACCCGAGCTCACACACACACTTAAATCACTGTTAAAGGAGTGTTCCTTCACACCCAGGCTCACACACACACGCTGAAATCACTGTTAAAGGAGTGTTCCTTCACACCCGGGCTCACACACACTGAAATCACTATTAAAGGAGTGTTCCTTCACACCCGGGCTCACACACACTGAAATCACTATTAAAGGTGTCTTCCTTCACACCCGGTCTCTCAAACACTGAAATCACTATTAAAGGAGTGTTCCTTCACACGCGGACTCACACACACACACACTGAAATCACTATTAAAGGAGTGTTCGTTCACACCCGGGCTCACACACACAAACTGAAATCACTAATAAAGGAGTGTTCCTTCACAACCAGGCTCACACACACAATGAAATCACTATTAAAGGAGTGTTCCTTCACACCCGGGATCACACACACACTGAAATCACACTTAAAGGAGTGTTCCTTCACACCCGGGCTCACACATACACACTGAAATCACTATTAAAGGAGTATTCCTTCACACCCGGACTCACACACACTGAAATCACTATTAAGAGAGTGTTCCTTCACACCCGGGCTCACACACAAACTTAAATCACTATTAAAGGAGTGTTCCTTCACACCCGGGCTCACACACACTGAAATCACTATTAAAGGAGTGTTCCTTCACACCCAAACTCACACACACTGAAATCACTATTAAAGGAGTGTTCCTTCATGCCCGGACTCACACACACAGTGAAATCACTATTAAAGGAGTGTTCCTTCACACCCGGGCTCACACACAAACACACTGAAATCACTATTAAAGGAGTGTTCCTTCACACCCGGACTAAACATCGAAATCACTATTAAAGGAGTGTTCCTTCACACCCGGACTCACACACACTGAAATCAATATTAAAGGAGTCTTCCTTCACACCCGGACTCACACACACTGAAATCAATATTAAAGGAGTGTTCCTTCATACTCGGTCTCACACATACACACACTGAAATCACTATTAAAGGAGTGTTCCTTCACACCCGGGCTCACACACACTGAAATCACTATTAAAGGAATGTTCCTTCACACCCGGACTCACACACACTGAAATCAATATTAAAGGAGTCTTCCTTCACACCCGGACTCACACACACTGAAATCACTATTAAAGGAGTGTTCCTTCACACTCGGTCTCACACATACACACACTGAAATCACTATTAAAGGAGTGTTCCTTCACACCCGGGCTCACACACACTGAAATCACTATTAAAGGAATGTTCCTTCACACCCGGGATCACACACACTGAAATCACTATTAAAGGAGAGTTCCTTCACACCCAGACTCACACACACTGAAATCACTATTAAAGGAGTATTCTTTCACTCCCGGACTCTCACACACACACTGAAATCACTATTAAAGCAATGTTCCTTCACACCCGGACTCACACACAGTGAAATCACTATTAAAGGAGTGTTCCTTCACACCCGGACTCTCACACACTCACTGAAATCACTATTAAAGGAGTGTTCCTTCACACCCGGGCTCACACAGACTGAAATCACTATTAAAGGAGTGTTCCTTCACACCCGGGATCACACACACTGAAATCACTATTAAAGGAGTGTTCCTTCACACCCGGACTCACACACACTGAAATCACTATTAAAGGAATGTTCCTTCACACACGGGCTCTCAAACACACTGAAATCACTATTAAAGGAGTGTTCCTTCACACCTGGATTCACACAGACTGAAATCACTATTAAAGGAATGTCCCTTCACACCCGGGATCACACACACTGAAATCACTATTAAAGGAGTGTTCCTTCACACCCGGAATCACACACACTGAAATCACTATTAAAGGAGTGTTCCTTCACACCCGGGCTGACACACACTGAAATCACTATTAAAGGAGTGTTCCTTAAAGCCCGGACTCACACACACACTGAAATCACTGTTAAAGGAGTGTTCCTTCACACCCGGACTCACAAACACTGAAATCAGTATTAAAGGGTGTTCCTTCACACCCGGACTCACATCCACACTGAAATCACTATTAAAGGAGTGTTCCTTCACACCCGGGCTCACACACACTGAAATCACTATTAAAGAAGTGTTCCTTCACACCCGGGCTCAAACACACACGCGAAAATCACTACTAAAGGAGTGTTCTTCACACCCGGAATCACACACACACTGAAATCACTACTAAAGGAGTGTTCCTTCACACCCGGACTCACACACACTGAAATCACTATTAAAGGAGTGTTCCTTCACACCCGGACTCACACACACACACACTGAAATCACTATTAAAGGAGTGTTCCTTCACACCCGGGCTCACACATACACACTGAAATCACTATTAAAGGAGTATTCCTTCACACCCGGACTCACACACACCTAAATCACTATTAAGGGAGTGTCCTTTCACACCCAGGCTCACACACAAACTGAAATCACTATTAAAGGAGTGTTCCTTCACACCCGGGCTCACACACACTGAAATCACTATTAAAGGAGTGTTCCTTCACACCCAGACTCACACACACTGAAATCACTATTAAAGGAGTGTTCCTTCATGCCCGGACTCACACACACAGTGAAATCACTATTAAAGGAGTGTTCCGTCACACCCGGGCTCACACACAAACACACTGAAATCACTATTAAAGGAGTGTTCCTTCACACCCGGACTAAACATCGAAATCACTATTAAATGAGTATTCCTTCACACCCGGACTCTCACACACACACTGAAATCACTATTAAAGCAATGTTCCTTCACACCCGGACTCACACACACTGAAATCAATATTAAAGGAGTCTTCCTTCACACCCGGACTCACACACACTGAAATCACAATTAAAGGAGTGTTCCTTCACACCCGTAATCTCACACACTGACTGAAATCACTATTAAAGGAGTGTTCCTTCACACTCGGTCTCACACATACACACACTGAAATCACTATTAAAGGAGTGTTCCTTCACACCCGGGCTCACACACACTGAAATCACTATTAAAGGAATGTTCCTTCACACCCGGGATCACACACACTGAAATCACTATTAAAGGAGAGTTCCTTCACACCCAGACTCACACACACTGAAATCACTATTAAAGGAGTATTCCTTCACTCCCGGACTCTCACACACACACTGAAATCACTATTAAAGCAATGTTCCTTCACACCCGGACACACACATTCTGAAATCAATATTAAAGGAGTGTTCCTTCACGCCCGGACTCTCACACACTCACTGAAATCACTATTAAAGGAGTGTTCCTTCACACTCGGTCTCACACATTCACACACTGAAATCACTATTAAAGGAGTGTTCCTTCACACCCGGGCTCACACAGACTGAAATCACTATTAAAGGAATGTTCCTTCACACCCGGGATCACACACACTGAAATCACTATTAAAGGAGTGTTCCTTCACACCCGGACTCACACACACTGAAATCACTATTAAAGGAGTGTTCCTTCACACTCGGTCTCACACATAAACACACTGAAATCACTATTAAAGGAGTGTTCCTTCACACCCGGGCTCACACACACTGAAATCACTATTAAAGGAGTGTTCCTTCACACCCGGGCTCACACACACTGAAATCACTATTAAAGGAGTGTTCCTTCACACCCGGGCTCACACACACACTGAAATCACTATTAAAGGAGTGTTCCTTCACACCCGGTCTCACACACACTGAAATCACTATTAAAAGCGTGTTCCTTCACACCCGGGCTCACACACACTCACACACTGAAATCACTATTAAAGGAGTGTTCCTTCACACCCGGACTCACACACACTGAAATCACTATTAAAGGAGAGTTCCTTCACACCCGGACTCACACACACACTGAAATCACTATTAAAGGAGTGTTCCTTCACACCCGGACTCACACACACTGAAATCACTATTAAAGGAGTGTTCCTTCACACCCGGACTCACACACACACTGAAATCACTATTAAAGGAGTGTTCCTTCACACCCGGGCTCACACACACTGAAATCACTATTAAAGAATTGTTCCTTCACACCCGGGCTCAAACACCCACTGAAATCACTATTAAAGGAATGTTCCTTCACACCCAGACTCAAACACACACACACTGAAATCAATATTAAAGAAGTGTTCCTTCACACCCGGTCTCTCAAACACTGAAATCACTATTAAAGGAGTGTTCCTTCACACCCGGACTCACACACACACACACTGAAATCACTATTAAAGGAGTGTTCCTTCACACCCGGGCTCACACATACACACTGAAATCACTATTAAAGGGGTATTCCTTCACACCCGGACTCACACAAACCTAAATCACTATTAAGGGAGTGTCCTTTCACACCCAGGCTCACACACAAACTGAAATCACTATTAAAGGAGTGTTCCTTCACACCCGGTCTCACACACACTGAAATCACTATTAAAGGAGTGTTCCTTCACACCAGGACTCACACACACTGAAATCACTATTAAAGGAGTGTTCCTTCATCCCCGGACTCACACACACAGTGAAATCACTATTAAAGGAGTGTTCCTTCACACCCGGGCTCACACACAAACACACTGAAATCACTATTAAAGGAGTGTTCCTTCACACCCGGACTAAACATCGAAATCACTATTAAATGAGTATTCCTTCACACCCGGACTCTCACACACACAATGAAATCACTATTAAAGCAATGTTCCTTCACACCCGGACTCACACACACTGAAATCACAATTAAAGGAGTGTTCCTTCACACCCGTAATCTCACACACTGACTGAAATCACTATTAAAGGAGTGTTCCTTCACACTCGGTCTCACACATACACACACTGAAATCACTATTAAAGGAGTGTTCCTTCACACCCGGGCTCACACACACTGAAATCACTATTAAAGGAGTGTTCCTTAACGCCCGGACTCACACACACACTGAAATCACTATTAAAGGAGTGTTCCTTCACACCCGGACTCACACACACACTGAAATCACTATTAAAGGAGTGTTCCTTCACACCCGGACTCACACACACACTGAAATCACTATTAAAGGAGTGTTCCTTCACACCCGGGCTCAAACACACACAATAAAATCATTACTAAAGGAGTGTTCTTAACACCCGGACACTCACACTGAAATCACTATTAAAGGAGTGTTCCTTCACACACGGACTCAAACACACACACACTGAAATCAATATTAAAGTAGTGTTCCTTCACACCGGGGCTCAAAAACACTGAAATCACTATTAAAGGAGTGTTCTTTCACACCCGGGCTCAAACACACACTGAAATCACTATTAAAGGTGTGTTCCTTCAGACCCGGGCCCACACACACTGAAATCACTATTAAAGGAGTGTTCCTTCACACCCGGGCTCACACACACACTGAAATCACTATTAAAGGTGTGCTCCTTCAGACCCGGGCTCACACACAATCACTGAAATCACTATTAAAAGCGTGTTCCTTCACACGCAGGCTAACATACACTGAAATCACTATTAAAGGAGTGTTCCTTCACACCCAGGCTCACACACACACTGAAATCACTATTAAAGGAGTGTTCCTTCACACCCGGGCTCACACACACTGAAATCACTATTAAAGGAGTGTTCCTTCACACCTGGACTAACACACACTGAAATCACTATTAAAGGAGTATTCCTTCACACCCGGAATCTCACACACACACTGAAATCACTATTAAAGCAATGTTCCTTCACACCCGGAATCACACACACTGAAATCACTATTAAAGGAGTGTTCCTTCACACCCGGACTCACACACTCACTGAAATCACTATTAAAGGAGTGTTCCTTCACACTCGGTCTCACACATGCACACACTGAAATCACTATTAAAGGAGTGTTCCTTCGCACCCGGGCTCACACACACTGAAATCACTATTAAAGGAAAGTTCCTTCACAGCCGGACTCACACACACTGAAATCACTATTAAAGGAGTGTTCCTTCACACCCGGACTCACACACACTGAAATCACTATTAAAGGAGTGTTCCTTCACACCCGGGCTCACACACACTGAAATCACTATTAAAGGAGTGTTCCTTCACACCCGGAATCACACACACTGAAATCACTATTAAAGGAGTGTTCCTTCACACCCGGGCTCACACACACTGAAATCACTATTAAAGGAGTGTTCCTTCGCACCCGGGCTCACACACACTGAAATCACTATTAAAGGAAAGTTCCTTCACACCCGGGATCACACACACTGAAATCTCTATTAAAGGAGTGTTCCTTCACACCCGGACTCACACACACTTAAATCACTATTAAAGGAGTATTCCTTCACACCCGGACTCACACACACCTAAATCACTATTAAGGGAGTGTCCTTTCACACCCAGGCTCACACACAAACTGAAATCACTATTAAAGGAGTGTTCCTTCACACCCGGGCTCACACACACTGAAATCACTATTAAAGGAGTGTTCCTTCACACCCAGACTCACACACACTGAAATCACTATTAAAGGAGTGTTCCTTCATGCCCGGACTCACACACACAGTGAAATCACTATTAAAGGAGTGTTCCTTCACACTCGGGCTCACACACACACACACACTGAAATCACTATTAAAGGAGTGTTCCTTCACACCCGGACTAAACATCGAAATCACTATTAAACGAGTGTTCCTTCACACCCGGACTCACACACACACTGAAATCACTATTAAAGCAATGTTCCTTCACACCCGGACTCACACACACTGAAATCAATATTAAAGGAGTCTTCCTTCACACCCGGACTCAC
The DNA here is from genome assembly GCF_017639515.1 of Carcharodon carcharias. Classification (NCBI taxonomy): domain Eukaryota; kingdom Metazoa; phylum Chordata; class Chondrichthyes; order Lamniformes; family Lamnidae; genus Carcharodon; species Carcharodon carcharias. The sequence goes on from NW_024470584.1 coordinate 3,676,790, forward strand.
ACACACTGAAATCACAATTAAAGGAGTGTTCCTTCACACCCGTAATCTCACACACTGACTGAAATCACTATTAAAGGAGTGTTCCTTCACACTCGGTCTCACACATACACACACTGAAATCACTATTAAAGGAGTGTTCCTTCACACCCGGGCTCACACACACTGAAATCACTATTAAAGGAATGTTCCTTCACACCCGGACTCACACACACTGAAATCACTATTAAAGGAGTGTTCCTTCACACCCAGACTCACACACACTGAAATCACTATTAAAGGAGTGTTCCTTCACACCCGGACTCACACACACTGAAATCACTATTAAAGGAGTGTTCCTTCACACCCGGACTCACACACACTGAAATCACTATTAAAGGAGTGTTCCTTCACACCCGGACTCACACACGCTAAAATCATTATTAAAGGAGTGTTCCTTCACACCGGCGCTCACACACACACACTGAAATCACTATTAAAGGAGTGTTCCTTCACACCCGGGCTCACACACACTGAAATCACTATTAAAGGAGTGTTCCTTCACACCCGGGATCACACACACTGAAATCACTATTAAAGGAGTGTTCCTTCACACCCGGACTCACACACACTGAAATCACTATTAAAGGAGTGTTCCTTCACACCCGGACTCACACACACTGAAATCACTATTAAAGGAGTGTTCCTTCACACCCGGGCTCACACACACTGAAATCACTATTAAAGGAGTGTTCCTTCACACCCGGACTCACACACACACTGAAATCACTATTAAAGGAGTGTTCCTTCACACGCGGTATTACACACACTGAAATCACTATTAAAGGAGTGTTCCTTCACACCCGGACTCACACACACTGAAATCACTATTAAAGGAGTGTTCCTTCACACCCGGGCTCACACACACTGAAATCACTATTAAAGGAGTGTTCCTTCACACCCGACCCACACACACTGAAATCACTATTAAAGGAGTGTTCCTTCACACCGGACTCACACACACACTGAAATCACTATTAAAGGAGTGTTCCTTCACACCCGGGCTCACACACACTGAAATCACTATTAAAGGAGTGTTCCTTCACACCCGGACTCACACACACTGAAATCACTATTAAAGGAGTGTTCCTTCACACCCGGACTCACACACACTGAAATCACTATTAAAGGAGTGTTCCTTCACACCCGGACTCACACACACACTGAAATCACTATTAAAGGAGTGTTCCTTCACACCCGTGCTCACACACACACTGAAATCACTATTAAAGGAGTGTTCCTTCACACCCGGGATCACACACACACTGAAATCACTATTAAAGGAGTGTTCCTTCACACCCGGGCTCACACAACACACTGAAATCACTATTAAAGGAGTGTTCCTTCACACCCGGACTCACACACACTGAAATCACTATTAAAGGAGTGTTCCTTCACACCCGGGCTCACACACACACTGAAATCACTATTAAAGGAGTGTTCCTTCACACCCGGGCTCACACACACTGAAATCACTATTAAAGGAGTGTTCCTTCACACCCGGACTCACACACACTGAAATCACTATTAAAGGAGTGTTCCTTCACACCCGCGCTCACACACACACACTGAAATCACTATTAAAGGAGTGTTCCTTCACACCCGGACTCACACACACTGAAATCACTATTAAAGGAGTGTTCCTTCACACCCGGTCTCACACACACACTGAAATCACTATTAAAGGAGTGTTCCTTCACACCAGGGCTCACACACACTGAAATCACTATTAAAGGAATGTTCCTTCACACCCGGACTCACACACACTGAAATCACTATTAAAGGAGTGTTCCTTCACACCCGGACTCTCACACACTCACTGAAATCACTATTAAAGGAGTGTTCCTTCACACCCGGGATCACACAGACTGAAATCACTATTAAAGGAGTGTTCCTTCACACCCGGGATCACACACACTGAAATCACTATTAAAGGAGTGTTCCTTCACACCCGGACTCACACACACTGAAATCACTATTAAAGGAATGTTCCTTCACACTCGGTCTCACACATACACACACTGAAATCACTATTAAAGGAGTGTTCCTTCACACCCGGGCTCACACACACTGAAATCACTATTAAAGGAATGTTCCTTCACACCCGGGATCACACACACTGAAATCACTATTAAAGGAGAGTTCCTTCACACCCAGACTCACACACGCTGAAATCACTATTAAAGGAGTATTCTTTCACTCCCGGACTCTCACACACACACTGAAATCACTATAAAAGCAATGTTCCTTCACACCCGGACTCACACACAGTGAAATCACTATTAAAGGAGTATTCCTTCACACCCGGACTCTCACACACTTACTGAAATCACTGTTAAAGGAGTGTTCCTTCACACCCGGGATCACACAGACTGAAATCACTATTAAAGGAATGTTCCTTCACACCCGGGATCACACACACTGAAATCACTATTAAAGGAGTGTTCCTTCACACCCGGACTCACACACACTGAAATCACTATTAAAGGAATGTTCCTTCACACTCGGTCTCACACATACACACACTGAAATCATTATTAAAGGAGTGTTCCTTCACACCCGGAATCACACACACTGAAATCACTATTAAAGGAGTGTTCCTTCACACCCGGACTCACACACACTGAAATCACTATTAAAGGAGTGTTCCTTCACACTCGGACTCGCACACAAACAAATCACTATTAAAGGAGTGTTCCTTCACACCCGGGCTCACACACACACATGAAAATCACTACTAAAGTAGTGCTCTTCACACCCGGACACACACACTGAAATCACTATTAAAGGAGTGTTCCTTCACACCCGGACTCACAAACACTGAAATCAGTAATAAAGGCGTGTTCCTTCACACCCGGACTCACATCCACACTGAAATCACTATTAAAGGAGTGTTCCTTCACACCCGGGCTCACACACACTGAAATCACTATTAAAGAATTGTTCCTTCACACCCGGGCTCAAACACCCACTGAAATCACTATTAAAGGAATGTTCCTTCACACCCAGACTCACAGTAACACACACTCTGAAATCAATATTAAAGAAGTGTTCCTTCACACCCGGTCTCTCAAACACTGAAATCACTATTAAAGGAGTGTTCCTTCACACCCGGACTCACACACACACACACTGAAATCACTATTAAAGGAGTGTTCCTTCACACCCGGGCTCACACATACACACTGAAATCACTATTAAAGGGGTATTCCTTCACACCCGGACTCACACACACCTAAATCACTATTAAGGGAGTGTCCTTTCACACTCAGGCTCACACACAAACTGAAATCACTATTAAAGGAGTGTTCCTTCACACCCGGGCTCACACACACTGAAATCACTATTAAAGGAGTGTTCCTTCACACCCAGACTCACACACACTGAAATCACTATTAAAGGAGTGTTCCTTCATGCCCGGACTCACACACACAGTGAAATCACTATTAAAGGAGTGTTCCTTCACACCCGGGCTCACACACAAACACACTGAAATCACTATTAAAGGAGTGTTCCTTCACACCCGGACTAAACATCGAAATCACTATTAAATGAGTATTCCTTCACACCCGGACTCTCACACACACACTGAAATCACTATTAAAGCAATGTTCCTTCACACCCGGACTCACACACACTGAAATCAATATTAAAGGAGTCTTCCTTCACACCCGGAATCTCACACACTGACTGAAATCACAATTAAAGGAGTGTTCCTTCACACCCGGACTCACACACACTGAAATCACTATTAAAGGAGTGTTCCTTCACACCCGGGCTCACACACACACTGAAATCACTATTAAAGGAGTGTTCCTTCACACCCGGGCTCACACACACTGAAATCACTATTAAAGGAGTGTTCCTTCACACCCGGACTCACACACACACTGAAATCACTATTAAAGGAGTGTTCCTTCACACCCGGACTCACACACACACTGAAATCACTATTAAAGGAGTGTTCCTTCACACCCGGACTCACACACACACTGAAATCACTATTAAAGGAGTGTTCCTTCACACCCGGACTCACACACACTGAAATCACTATTAAAGGAGTGTTCCTTCACACCCGGACTCACACACACACTGAAATCACTATTAAAGGAGTGTTCCTTCACACCCGGACTCACACACACTGAAATCACTATTAAAGGAGTGTTCCTTCACACCCGGGCTCACACACACTGAAATCACTATTAAAGGAGTGTTCCTTCACACCCGTCTCACACACACTGAAATCACTATTAAAGGAGTGTTCCTTCACACCCGGGCTCACACACACTGAAATCACTATTAAAGGAGTGTTCCTTCACACCCGGGCTCACACACACACTGAAATCACTATTAAAGGAGTGTTCCTTCACACCCGGGCTCACACACACTGAAATCACTATTAAAGGAGTGTTCCTTCACACCCACCTCACACACACTGAAATCACTATTAAAGGAGTGTTCCTTCACACCCGGGCTCACACACACTGAAATCACTATTAAAGGAGTGTTCCTTCACACCCGGACTCACACACACACTGAAATCACTATTAAAGGAGTGTTCCTTCACACCCGGCTCACACACACACTGAAATCACTATTAAAGGAGTGTTCCTTCACACTCGGGTTCACACACACTGAAATCACTATTAAAGGAGTGTTCCTTCACATTCGGGCTTACACACACACTGAAATCACTATTAAAGGAGTGTTCCTTCACACTCGGTCTCACAACACACTGAAATCACTATTAAAGGAGTGTTCCTTCACACCCGGGCTCACACACACTGAAATCACTATTAAAGGAGTGTTCCTTCACGCCCGGGCTCACACACACTGAAATCACTATTAAAGGAGTGTTCCTTCACACCCGGACTCACACACACTGAAATCACTATTAAAGGAGTGTTCCTTCACACCCGGGCTCACACACACTGAAATCACTATTAAAGGAGTGTTCCTTCGCACCCGGGCTCACACACACTGAAATCACTATTAAAGGAAGGTTCCTTCACACCCGGGATCACACACACTGAAATCACTATTAAAGGAGTGTTCCTTCACACCCGGACTCACACACACTTAAATCACTATTAAAGGAGTGTTCCTTCACACCCGGACTCACACACACTGAAATCACTATTAAAGGAGTGTTCCTTCACACCCAGGCTCACACACAAACTGAAATCACTATTAAAGGAGTGTTCCTTCACACCCGGGCTCACACACACTGAAATCACTATTAAAGGAGTGTTCCTTCACACCCAGACTCACACACACTGAAATCACTATTAAAGGAGTGTTCCTTCATGCCCGGACTCACACACACAGTGAAATCACTATTAAAGGAGTGTTCCTTCACACCCGGGCTCACACACAAACACACTGAAATCACTATTAAAGGAGTGTTCCTTCACACCCGGACTAAACATCGAAATCACTATTAAATGAGTATTCCTTCACACCCGGACTCTCACACACACTGAAATCACTATTAAAGCAATGTTCCTTCACACCCGGACTCACACACACTGAAATCAATATTAAAGGAGTCTTCCTTCACACCCGGACTCACACACACTGAAATCACAATTAAAGGAGTGTTCCTTCACACCCGTAATCTCACACACTGACTGAAATCACTATTAAAGGAGTGTTCCTTCACACTCGGTCTCACACATACACACACTGAAATCACTATTAAAGGAGTGTTCCTTCACACCCGGGCTCACACACACTGAAATCACTATTAAAGGAGTGTTCCTTCACACCCGGACTCACACACACTGAAATCACTATTAAAGGAGTGTTCCTTCACACCCGGACTCACACACACTGAAATCACTATTAAAGGAGTGTTCCTTCACACCCGGACTCACACACACACTGAAATCACTATTAAAGGAGTGTTCCTTCACACCCGGACTCACACACACACTGAAATCACTATTAAAGGAGTGTTCCTTCACACCCGGACTCACACACACACTGAAATCACTATTAAAGGAGTGTTCCTTCACACCCGGTCTCACACACACACTGAAATCACTATTAAAGGAGTGTTCCTTCACACCCGGGCTCACACACACTGAAATCACTATTAAAGGAGTGTTCCTTCACACCCGGGACTCACACACACTGAAATCACTATTAAACCGGGCCAAACAAACTGAAATCAATATTAAAGGAGTGTTCCTTCACACCCGGGGTCTCCACACACACAAAAATCACTATTAAAGTGTGTTCCTTCAGACCCGGGTCACACACATACTGAATTCACTATAAAGGCGTGTTCCGTCACATCAGGTCACACACATCACACACTGAAATCACTATTTAAAGGAGTGTTATTTTCCCACCGGACTCACACACACACACTGAAATCACTATTTAAGGAGTGTTCCTTCACAGGATCACACACACTGAAGTCATTTTAAAGGAGTGTTCCTTCACACCCGGACTCACACACTCTGAAATCACTATTAAAGGAGTGTTCCTTCACACCCGGAATCATACACACTGAAATCACTATTAAAGGAGTGTTCCTTCACACCCGAAGTCACACACACACTGGAATCACTATTAAAGGGGTGTTCGTTCACACCCGGACTCACACACACACTGAAATCACTATTAAAGGAGTGTTCCTTCACACCCGGGCTCACACACACACTGAAATCACTATTAAAGGAGTGTTCCTTCACACCCGGACTCACACACACACTGAAATCACTATTAAAGGAGTGTTCCTTCACACCCGGGCTCACACACACTGAAATCACTATTAAAGGAGTGTTCCTTCACACCGGGACTCACACACACACTGAAATCACTATTAAAGGAGTGTTCCTTCACACCCGGACTCACACACACTGAAATCACTATTAAAGGAGTGTTCCTTCACACCCGGACTCACACACACACTGAAATCACTATTAAAGGAGTGTTCCTTCACACCGGGACTCACACACACTGAAATCACTATTAAAGGAGTGTTCCTTCACACCCGGACTCACACACACACTGAAATCACTATTAAAGGAGTGTTCCTTCACACCCGGACTCACACACACTGAAATCACTATTAAAGGAGTGTTCCTTCACACCCGGACTCACACACACTGAAATCACTATTAAAGGAGTGTTCCTTCACACCCGGACTCACACACACACTGAAATCACTATTAAAGGAGTGTTCCTTCACACCCGGCTCACACACACTGAAATCACTATTAAAGGAGTGTTCCTTCACACCCGGACTCACACACACACTGAAATCACTATTAAAGGAGTGTTCCTTCACACCCGGGCTCACACACACTGAAATCACTATTAAAGGAGTGTTCCTTCACACCCGGACTCACACACACTGAAATCACTATTAAAGGAGTGTTCCTTCACACCCGGACTCACACACACTGAAATCACTATTAAAGGAGTGTTCCTTCACACCCGGACTCACACACACTGAAATCACTATTAAAGGAGTGTTCCTTCACACCCGGGCTCACACACACTGAAATCACTATTAAAGGAGTGTTCCTTCACACCCGGGCTCACACACACTGAAATCACTATTAAAGGAGTGTTCCTTCACACCCGGACTCACACACACTGAAATCACTATTAAAGGAGTGTTCCTTCACACCCGGACTCACACACACTGAAATCACTATTAAAGGAGTGTTCCTTCACACCCGGACTCACACACACACTGAAATCACTATTAAAGGAGTGTTCCTTCACACCCGGACTCACACACACACTGAAATCACTATTAAAGGAGTGTTCCTTCACACCCGGACTCACACACACTGAAATCACTATTAAAGGAGTGTTCCTTCACACCCGGACTCACACACACTGAAATCACTATTAAAGGAGTGTTCCTTCACACCCGGAGTCACACACACACTGAAATCACTATTAAAGGAGTGTTCCTTCACACCCGGACTCACACACACTGAAATCACTATTAAAGGAGTGTTCCTTCACACCCGGACTCACACACACTGAAATCACTATTAAAGGAGTGTTCCTTCACACCCGGACTCACACACACTGAAATCACTATTAAAGGAGTGTTCCTTCACACCCGGGCTCACACACACTGAAATCACTATTAAAGGAGTGTTCCTTCACACCCGGACTCACACACACTGAAATCACTATTAAAGGAGTGTTCCTTCACACCCGGACTCACACACACTGAAATCACTATTAAAGGAGTGTTCCTTCACACCCGGCTCACACACACTGAAATCACTATTAAAGGAGTGTTCCTTCACACCCGGGCTCACACACACTGAAATCACTATTAAAGGAGTGTTCCTTCACACCCGTCTCACACACACTGAAATCACTATTAAAGGAGTGTTCCTTCACACCCGGGCTCACACACACTGAAATCACTATTAAAGGAGTGTTCCTTCACACCCGGACTCACACACACTGAAATCACTATTAAAGGAGTGTTCCTTCACACCCGGACTCACACACACACTGAAATCACTATTAAAGGAGTGTTCCTTCACACCCGGGCTCACACACACTGAAATCACTATTAAAGGAGTGTTCCTTCACACCCGGACTCACACACACTGAAATCACTATTAAAGGAGTGTTCCTTCACACCCGGACTCACACTCACACTGAAATCACTATTAAAGGAGTGTTCCTTCACACCCGGCCTCACACACACTGAAATCACTATTAAAGGAGTGTTCCTTCACACCCGGGCTCACACACACTGAAATCACTATTAAAGGAGTGTTCCTTCACACCCGGGCTCACACACACTGAAATCACTATTAAAGGAGTGTTCCTTCACACCCGGGCTCACACACACTGAAATCACTATTAAAGGAGTGTTCCTTCACACCCGGGCTCACACACACACTGAAATCACTATTAAAGAGTGTTCCTTCACACCCGGACTCACACACACTGAAATCACTATTAAAGGAGTGTTCCTTCACACCCAGATCGCACACACTGAAATCACTATTAAAGGAGTGTTCCTTCACACCCGGACTCACACACACTGAAATCACTATTAAAGGAGTGTTCCTTCACACCCGGACTCACACACACTGAAATCACTATTAAAGGAGTGTTCCTTCACAGCCGGACTCACACACACACTGAAATCACTATTAAAGGAGTGTTCCTTCACACCCGGACTCACACACACTGAAATCACTATTAAAGGAGTGTTCCTTCACAACCGGACTCACACACACACTGAAATCACTATTAAAGGAGTGTTCCTTCACACCCGGACTCTCACACACTGAAATCACTATTAAAGGAGTGTTCCTTCACACCCGGACTCACACACACACTGAAATCACTATTAAAGGAGTGTTCCTTCACACCCGGACTCACACACACTGAAATCACTATTAAAGGAGTGTTCCTTCACACCCGGACTCACACACACAGTGAAATCACTATTAAAGGAGTGTTCCTTCACACCCGGACTCACACACACTGAAATCACTATTAAAGGAGTGTTCCTTCACACCCGGACTCACACACACTGAAATCACTATTAAAGGAGTGTTCCTTCACACCCGGGCTCACACACACTGAAATCACTATTAAAGGAGTGTTCCTTCACACCCGGGCTCACACACACTGAAATCACTATTAAAGGAGTGTTCCTTCACACCCGGACTCACACACACACTGAAATCACTATTAAAGGAGTGTTCCTTCACACCCGGACTCACACACACTGAAATCACTATTAAAGGAGTGTTCCTTCACACCCGGACTCACACACACACTGAAATCACTATTAAAGGAGTGTTCCTTCACACCCGGACTCACACACACTGAAATCACTATTAAAGGAGTGTTCCTTCACACCCGGACTCACACACACTGAAATCACTATTAAAGGAGTGTTCCTTCACACCCGGACTCACACACACTGAAATCACTATTAAAGGAGTGTTCCTTCACACCCGGACTCACACACACACTGAAATCACTATTAAAGGAGTGTTCCTTCACACCCGGACTCACACACACTGAAATCACTATTAAAGGAGTGTTCCTTCACACCCGGACTCACACACACTGAAATCACTATTAAAGGAGTGTTCCTTCACACCCGGGCTCACACACACTGAAATCACTATTAAAGGAGTGTTCCTTCACACCCGGGCTCACACACACTGAAATCACTATTAAAGGAGTGTTCCTTCACACCCGGACTCACACACACTGAAATCACTATTAAAGGAGTGTTCCTTCACACCCGGCTCGCACACACTGAAATCACTATTAAAGGAGTGTTCCTTCACACCCGGACTCACACACACTGAAATCACTATTAAAGGAGTGTTCCTTCACACCCGGACTCACACACACTGAAATCACTATTAAAGGAGTGTTCCTTCACACCCGGACTCACACACACTGAAATCACTATTAAAGGAGTGTTCCTTCACACCCGGACTCTCACACACACTGAAATCACTATTAAAGGAAGGTTCCTTCACACCCGGACTCACACACACTGAAATCACTATTAAAGGAGTGTTCCTTCACACCCGGACTCACACACACACTGAAATCACTATTAAAGGAGTGTTCCTTCACACCCGGGCTCACACACACTGAAATCACTATTAAAGGAGTGTTCCTTCACACCCGGGCTCACACACACTGAAATCACTATTAAAGGAGTGTTCCTTCACACCCGGGCTCACACACACTGAAATCACTATTAAAGGAGTGTCCCTTCACACCCGGGCTCACACACACACTGAAATCACTATTAAAGAGTGTTCCTTCACACCCGGTCTCACACACACTGAAATCACTATTAAAGGAGTGTTCCTTCACACCCGGACTCACACACACTGAAATCACTATTAAAGGAGTGTTCCTTCACACCCGGACTCACACACACACTGAAATCACTATTAAAGGAGTGTTCCTTCACACCCGGGCTCACACACACACTGAAATCACTATTAAAGGAGTGTTCCTTCACACCCGGACTCACACACACTGAAATCACTATTAAAGGAGTGTTCCTTCACACCCGGACTCACACACACTGAAATCACTATTAAAGGAGTGTTCCTTCACACCCGGACTCACACACACACTGAAATCACTATTAAAGGAGTGTTCCTTCACACCCGGACTCACACACACTGAAATCACTATTAAAGGAGTGTTCCTTCACACCCGGACTCACACACACACTGAAATCACTATTAAAGGAGTGTTCCTTCACACCCGGACTCACACACACTGAAATCACTATTAAAGGAGTGTTCCTTCACACCCGGTCTCACACACACACTGAAATCACTATTAAAGGAGTGTTCCTTCACACCCGGACTCACACACACTGAAATCACTATTAAAGGAGTGTTCCTTCACACCCGGACTCACACACACACTGAAATCACTATTAAAGGAGTGTTCCTTCACACCCGGCCTCACACACACTGAAATCACTATTAAAGGAGTGTTCCTTCACACCCGGGCTCACACACACACTGAAATCACTATTAAAGGAGTGTTCCTTCACACCCGGGCTCACACACACTGAAATCACTATTAAAGGAGTGTTCCTTCACACCCGGGCTCACACACACACTGAAATCACTATTAAAGGAGTGTTCCTTCACACCCGGACTCACACACACTGAAATCACTATTAAAGGAGTGTTCCTTCACACCCGGACTCACACACACTGAAATCACTATTAAAGGAGTGTTCCTTCACACCCGGCTCAAAAACACTGAAATCACTATTAAAGGAGTGTTCCTTCACACCCGGACTCACACACACTGAAATCACTATTAAAGGAGTGTTCCTTCACACCCGGACTCACACACACTGAAATCACTATTAAAGGAGTGTTCCTTCACACCCGGACTCACACACACTGAAATCACTATTAAAGGAGTGTTCCTTCACACCCGGACTCACACACACTGAAATCACTATTAAAGGAGTGTTCCTTCACACCCGGGCTCACACACACTGAAATCACTATTAAAGGAGTGTTCCTTCACACCCGGGCTCACACACACTGAAATCACTATTAAAGGAGTGTTCCTTCACACCCGGGCTCACACACACACTGAAATCACTATTAAAGGAGTGTTCCTTCACACCCGGTCTCACACACACTGAAATCACTATTAAAGGAGTGTTCCTTCACACCCGGATCACACACACTGAAATCACTATTAAAGGAGTGTTCCTTCACACCCGGACTCACACACACTGAAATCACTATTAAAGGAGTGTTCCTTCACACCCGGACTCACACACACTGAAATCACTATTAAAGGAGTGTTCCTTCACTCCCGGACTCACACACACTGAAATCACTATTAAAGGAGTGTTCCTTCACACCCGGACTCACACACACTGAAATCACTATTAAAGGAGTGTTCCTTCACAGCCCGGACTCACACACACACTGAAATCACTATTAAAGGAGTGTTCCTTCACACCCGGACTCACACACACTGAAATCACTATTAAAGGAGTGTTCCTTCACACCCGGTCTCACACACACACTGAAATCACTATTAAAGGAGTGTTCCTTCACACCCGGACTCACACACACTGAAATCACTATTAAAGGAGTGTTCCTTCACACCCGGACTCTCACACACACTGAAATCACTATTAAAGGAGTGTTCCTTCACACCCGGGCTCACAAGCACTGAAATCACTATTAAAGGAGTGTTCCTTCACACCCGGGCTCACACACACTGAAATCACTATTAAAGGAGTGTTCCTTCACACCCGGGCTCACACACATTGAAATCACTATTAAAGGAGTGTTCCTTCACACCCGGACTCACACACACTGAAATCACTATTAAAGGAGTGTTCCTTCACACCCGGACTCACACACACTGAAATCACTATTAAAGGAGTGTTCCTTCACACCCGGACTCACACACACACTGAAATCACTATTAAAGGAGTGTTCCTTCACACCCGGCTCACACACACTGAAATCACTATTAAAGGAGTGTTCCTTCACACCCGGACTCACACACACTGAAATCACTATTAAAGGAGTGTTCCTTCACACCCGGACTCACACACACTGAAATCACTATTAAAGGAGTGTTCCTTCACACCCGGACTCACACACACTGAAATCACTATTAAAGGAGTGTTCCTTCACACCCGGACTCACACACACTGAAATCACTATTAAAGGAGTGTTCCTTCACACCCGGGCTCACACACACACTGAAATCACTATTAAAGGAGTGTTCCTTCACACCCGGACTCACACACACTGAAATCACTATTAAAGGAGTGTTCCTTCACACCCGGGCTCACACACACTGAAATCACTATTAAAGGAGTGTTCCTTCACACCCGGGCTCACACACACTGAAATCACTATTAAAGGAGTGTTCCTTCACACCCGGACTCACACACACTGAAATCACTATTAAAGGAGTGTTCCTTCACACCCGGGCTCACACACACTGAAGTTACTATTAAAGGAGTGTTCCTTTCCGCCCGGACTCACACACACACTGAAATCACTATTAAAGGAGTGTTCCTTCACACCCGGGCTCACACACAAACACACTGAAATCACTATTAAAGGAGTGTTCCTTCACACCTGGACTAACACACTGAAATAACTATTAAAGGAGTATTCCTTCACACCCGGACTCTCACACACATACTGAAATCACTATTAAAGGAAGGTTCCTTCACACCCGGACACAAACATACTGAAATCACTATTAAAGGAGTCTTCCTTCCCCCCCGGACTCTCACACACACACTGAAATCACTATTAAAGGAGTGTTCCTTCACACCCGGACTCACACACACTGAAATCACTATTAAAGGAGTGTTCCTTCACACCCGGGCTCACACACACTGAAATCACTATTAAAGTAGTGTTCCTTCACACCCGGGCTCACACACACTGAAATCACTATTAAAGGAGTGTTCCTTCACACCCGGACTCACACACACTGAAATCACTATTAAAGGAGTGTTCCTTCACACCCGGACTCACACACACTGAAATCACTATTAAAGGAGTGTTCCTTCACACCCGGACTCACACACACACTGAAATCACTATTAAAGGAGTGTTCCTTCACACCCGGACTCACACACACTGAAATCACTATTAAAGGAGTGTTCCTTCACACCCGGACTCACACACACACTGAAATCACTATTAAAGGAGTGTTCCTTCACACCCGGACTCACACACACACTGAAATCACTATTAAAGGAGTGTTCCTTCACACCCGGACTCACACACACTGAAATCACTATTAAAGGAGTGTTCCTTCACACCCGGACTCACACACACTGAAATCACTATTAAAGGAGTGTTCCTTCACACCCGGACTCACACACACTGAAATCACTATTAAAGGAGTGTTCCTTCACACCCGGACTCACACACACTGAAATCACTATTAAAGGAGTGTTCCTTCACACCCGGCCTCACACACACTGAAATCACTATTAAAGGAGTGTTCCTTCACACCCGGACTCACACACACTGAAATCACTATTAAAGGAGTGTTCCTTCACACCCGGACTCATACCACACTGAAATCACTATTAAAGGAGTGTTCCTTCACACCCGGCCTCACACACACTGAAATCACTATTAAAGGAGTGTTCCTTCACACCCGGGCTCACACACACTGAAATCACTATTAAAGGAGTGTTCCTTCACACCCGGACTCACACACACTGAAATCACTATTAAAGGAGTGTTCCTTCACACCCGGACTCACACACACTGAAATCACTATTAAAGGAGTGTTCCTTCACACCCGGCTCACACACACTGAAATCACTATTAAAGGAGTGTTCCTTCACACCCGGACTCACACACACTGAAATCACTATTAAAGGAGTGTTCCTTCACACCCGGGCTCACACACACTGAAATCACTATTAAAGGAGTGTTCCTTCACACCCGGGCTCTTACAGACACTGAAATCACTATTAAAGGAGTGTTCCTTCACACCCGTCTCACACACACTGAAATCACTATTAAAGATGTGTTCCTTCACACCCGGACTCACACACACTGAAATCACTATTAAAGGAGTGTTCCTTCACACCCGGACTCACACACGCTGAAATCACTATTAAAGGAGTGTTCCTTCACACCCGCGCTCACACACACACACTGAAATCACTATTAAAGGAGTGTTCCTTCACACCCGACTCACACACACACTGAAATCACTATTAAAGGAGTGTTCCTTCACACCCGGACTCACACACACTGAAATCACTATTAAAGGAGTGTTCCTTCACACCCGGACTCACACACACTGAAATCACTATTAAAGGAGTGTTCCTTCACACCCGGACTCACACACACTGAAATCACTATTAAAGGAGTGTTCCTTCACACCCGGACTCACACACACTGAAATCACTATTAAAGGAGTGTTCCTTCACACCCGGACTCGCACACACTGAAATCACTATTAAAGGAGTGTTCCTTCATGCCCGGACTCACACACACTGAAATCACTATTAAAGGAGTGTTCCTTCACACCCGGACTCTCACACACTGAAATCACTATTAAAGGAGTGTTCCTTCACACCCGGGCTCACACACACACACTGAAATCACTATTAAAGGAGTGTTCCTTCACACCCGGACTCACACACACTGAAATCACTATTAAAGGAGTGTTCCTTCAAACCCGGACTCTCACACAAACAGTGAAATCACTATTAAAGGAGTGTTCCTTCACACCCGGCCTCACACAGACTGAAATCACTATTAACGGAGTGTTTCTTCACACCCGGGCTCACACACACACTGCAATCACTATTAACGTAGTGTTCCTTCACACCCGGGCTCACACACACTGAAATCACTATTAAAGGAGTGTTCCTTCACACCCGGGATCACACACACTGAAATCACTATTAAAGGAGTGTTCCTTCACACACGGACTCACACACACTGAAATCACTATTAAAGGAGAGTTCCTTCACACCCGGACTCACACACACACTGAAATCACTATTAAAGGAGTGTTCCTTCACACCCGGGCTCACACACATTGAAATCACTATTAAAGGAGTGTTCCTTCACACCCGGACTCACACACACTGAAATCACTATTAAAGGAGAGTTCCTTCACACCCGGACTCACACTCACACTGAAATCACTATTAAAGGAGAGTTCCTTCACACCCGGCCTCACACACTCTGAAATCACTATTAAAGGAGTGTTCCTTCACACCCGGGCTCACACACACTGAAATCACTATTAAAGGAGTGTTCCTTCACACCCGGGCTCACACACACTGAAATCACTATTGAAGGAGTGTTCCTTCACACCCGGGCTCACACACACTGTAATCACTATTAAAGGATTGTCCCTTCACACCCGGGCTCACACACACACTGAAATGACTATTAAAAGAGTGTTCCTTCACACCCGGTCTCACACACACTGAAATCACTATTAAAGGAGTGTTCCTTCACAACCAGATCGCACACACTGAAATCACTATTAAAGGAGTGTTCCTTCATGCCCGGACTCACACACACACTGAAATCACTATTAAAGGAGTGTTCCTTCACACCCGGGCTCACACACAACAACTGAAATCACTATTAAAGGAGTGTTCCTTCACACCCGGACTAACACACTGAAATCACTATTAAAGGAGTGTTCCTTCACACCCGGACTCGCACACACTGAAATCACTATTAAAGGAGTGTTCCTTCATGCCCGGACTCACACACACACTGAAAACACTATTAAAGGAGCGTTCCTTCACACCCGGGCTCACACACACACACTGAAAACACTATTAAAGGAGTGTTCCTTCACACCCGGACTCGCACACACTGAAATCACTATTAAAGGAGTGTTCCTTCATGCCCGGACTCACACACACTGAAATCACAATTAAAGGAGTGTTCCTTCACACCCGGACTCTCACACACTGAAATCACTATTAAAGGAGTGTTCCTTCACACCCGGTCTCTCACACACACACTGAAATCACTATTAAAGGAGTGTTCCTTCACACCCGGACTCACACACACTGAAATCACTATTAAAGGAGTGTTCCTTCACACCCGGACTCACACAAACACTGAAATCACTATTAAAGGAGTGTTCCTTCACACCCGGCCTCACACAGACTGAAATCACTATTAAAGGAGTGTTCCTTCACACCCGGGCTCACACACACACTGAAATCACTATTAAAGGAGTGTTCCTTCACACCCGGGCTCACACACACTGAAATCACTATTAAAGGAGTGTTCCTTCACACCCGGGATCACACACACTGAAATCACTATTAAAGGAGTGTTCCTTCACACCCGGACTCACACACACTGAAATCACTATTAAAGGAGTGTTCCTTCACACCCGGACTCACACACACACTGAAATCACTATTAAAGGAGTGTTCCTTCACACCCGGGCTCACACACACTGAAATCACTATTAAAGGAGTGTTCCTTCACACCCGGACTCACACACACTGAAATCACTATTAAAGGAGTGTTCCTTCACACCCGGACTCACACACACTGAAATCACTATTAAAGGAGTGTTCCTTCACACCCGGCCTCACACACACTGAAATCACTATTAAAGGAGTGTTCCTTCACACCCGGGCTCACACACACTGAAATCACTATTAAAGGAGTGTTCCTTCACACCCGGGCTCACACACACTGAAATCACTATTAAGGAAATGTTCCTTCACACCCGGGCTCACACACACTGAAATCACTATTAAAGGATTGTTCCTTCACACCCGGGCTCACACACACTGAATTCACTATTAAAGGAGTGTTCCTTCACACCCGGACTCACACACACGGAAATCACTATTAAAGAGTGTTCCTTTACACCCGGTCTCACACACACTGAAATCACTATTAAAGGAGTGTTCCTTCACAGCCGGACTCACACACACACTGAAATCACTATTAAAGGAGTGTTCCTTCACACCCGGGCTCACACACACACTGAAATCACTATTAAAGGAGTGTTCCTTCACACCCGGACTCACACACACTGAAATCACTATTAAAGGAGTGTTCCTTCACACCCGGACTCACACACACTGAAATCACTATTAAAGGAGTGTTCCTTCACACCCGGACTCACACACACACTGAAATCACTATTAAAGGAGTGTTCCTTCACACCCGGACTCACACACACTGAAATCACTATTAAAGGAGTGTTCCTTCACACCCGGACTCACACACACACTGAAATCACTATTAAAGGAGTGTTCCTTCACACCCGGACTCACACACACTGAAATCACTATTAAAGGAGTGTTCCTTCACACCCGGCTCACACACACTGAAATCACTATTAAAGGAGTGTTCCTTCACACCCGGACTCACACACACTGAAATCACTATTAAAGGAGTGTTCCTTCACACCCGGACTCACACACACTGAAATCACTATTAAAGGAGTGTTCCTTCACACCCGGACTCACACACACTGAAATCACTATTAAAGGAGTGTTCCTTCACACCCGGGCTCACACACACACTGAAATCACTATTAAAGGAGTGTTCCTTCACACCCGGGCTCACACACACTGAAATCACTATTAAAGGAGTGTTCCTTCACACCCGGACTCACACACACTGAAATCACTATTAAAGGAGTGTTCCTTCACACCCGGACTCACACACACTGAAATCACTATTAAAGGAGTGTTCCTTCACACCCGGACTCACACACACACTGAAATCACTATTAAAGGAGTGTTCCTTCACACCCGGGCTCACACACACTGAAATCACTATTAAAGGAGTGTTCCTTCACACCCGGACTCACACACACTGAAATCACTATTAAAGGAGTGTTCCTTCACACCCGGGACTCACACACACTGAAATCACTATTAAAGGAGTGTTCCTTCACACCCGTCTCACACACACTGAAATCACTATTAAAGGAGTGTTCCTTCACACCCGGGCTCACACACACTGAAATCACTATTAAAGGAGTGTTCCTTCACACCCGGGCTCACACACACTGAAATCACTATTAAAGGAGTGTTCCTTCACACCCGGGCTCACACACACTGAAATCACTATTAAAGGAGTGTTCCTTCACACCCGGGCTCACACACACTGAAATCACTATTAAAGGAGTGTTCCTTCACACCCGGTCTCACACACACTGAAATCACTATTAAAGGAGTGTTCCTTCACACCCGGACTCACACACACTGAAATCACTATTAAAGGAGTGTTCCTTCAAGCCCGGACTCACACACACTGAAATCACTATTAAAGGAGTGTTCCTTCACACCCGGACTCACACACACTGAAATCACTATTAAAGGAGTGTTCCTTCACACCCGGACTCACACACACTGAAATCACTATTAAAGGAGTGTTCCTTCACACCCGGACTCACACACACTGAAATCACTATTAAAGGAGTGTTCCTTCAAAATTTAGCTCACACACACTGAAATCACTATTAAAGGAGTGTTCCTTCACACCCGGACTCACACACAGTGAAATCACTATTAAAGGAGTGTTCCTTCACACCCGGACTCACACACACTGAAATCACTATTAAAGGAGTGTTCTTCACACCCGGGCTCACACACACTGAAATCACTATTAAAGGAGTGTTCCTTCACACCCGGGCTCACACACACTGAAATCACTATTAAAGGAGTGTTCCTTCACACCCGGACTCACACACACTGAAATCACTATGAAAGGAGTGTTCCTTCACACCCGGACTCACACACACTGAAATCACTATTAAAGGAGTGTTCCTTCACACCCGGACTCACACACACACTGAAATCACTATTAAAGGAGTGTTCCTTCACACCCGGCCTCACACAGACTGAAATCACTATTAAAGGAGTGTTCCTTCACACCCGGGCTCACACACACTGAAATCACTATTAAAGGAGTGTTCCTTCACACCCGGGCTCACACACACTGAAATCACTATTAAAGGAGTGTTCCTTCACACCCGGACTCACACACACTGAAATCACTATTAAAGGAGTGTTCCTTCACACCCGGACTCACACACACTGAAATCACTATTAAAGGAGTGTTCCTTCACACCCGGACTCACACTCTCAGAAATCACTATTAAAGGAGTTTTCCTTCACACCCGGACTCACACACACTGAAATCACTATTAAAGGAGTGTTCCTTCACACCCGGACTCACACACACTGAAATCACTATTAAAGGAGTGTTCCTTCACACCCGGACTCACACACACTGAAATCACTATTAAAGGAGTGTTCCTTCACACCCGGACTCACACACACTGAAATCACTATTAAAGGAGTGTTCCTTCACACCCGGACTCACACACACTGAAATCACTATTAAAGGAGTGTTCCTTCACACCCGGGCTCACACACACTGAAATCACTATTAAAGGAGTGTTCCTTCACACCCGGGCTCACACACACACTGAAATCACTATTAAAGGAGTGTTCCTTCACACCCGGGCTCACACACACTGAAATCACTATTAAAGGAGTGTTCCTTCACACCCGGGCTCACACACACTGAAATCACTATTAAAGGAGTGTTCCTTCACACCCGGGCTCACACACACTGAAATCACTATTAAAGGAGTGTTCCTTCACACCCGGACTCACACACACTGAAATCACTATTAAAGGAGTGTTCCTTCACACCCGGGCTCACACACACACTGAAATCACTATTAAAGGAGTGTTCCTTCACACCCGGGCTCACACACACACTGAAATCACTATTAAAGGAGTGTTCCTTCACACCCGGACTCACACACACACTGAAATCACTATTAAAGGAGTGTTCCTTCACACCCGGGCTCACACACACTGAAATCACTATTAAAGGAGTGTTCCTTCACACCCGGGCTCACACACACACTGAAATCACTATTAAAGGAGTGTTCCTTCACACCCGGACTCACACACACTGAAATCACTATTAAAGGAGTGTTCCTTCACACCCGGACTCACACACACTGAAATCACTATTAAAGGAGTGTTCCTTCACACCCGGGCTCACACACATATTGAAATCACTATTAAAGGAGTGTTCCTTCACACCCGGACTCACACACACTGAAATCACTATTAAAGGAGTGTTCCTTCACACCCGGGCTCACACACACTGAAATCACTATTAAACGAGTGTTCCTTCACACCCGGGCTCACACACACACTGAAATCACTATTAAAGGAGTGTTCCTTCACACCCGGGCTCACACACACTGAAATCACTATTAAAGGAGTGTTCCTTCACACCCGGGCTCACACACACTGAAATCACTATTAAAGGAGTGTTCCTTCACACCCGGACTCACACACACTGAAATCACTATTAAAGGAGTGTTCCTTCACACCCGGGCTCACACACACACTGAAATCACTATTAAAGGAGTGTTCCTTCACACCCGGGCTCACACACACTGAAATCACTATTAAAGGAGTGTTCCTTCACACCCGGGCTCACACACACTGAAATCACTATTAAAGGAGTGTTCCTTCACACCCGGGCTCACACACACTGAAATCACTATTAAAGGAGTGTTCCTTCACACCCGGCTCACACACACACTGAAATCACTATTAAAGGAGTGTTCCTTCACACCCGGACTCACACACACTGAAATCACTATTAAAGGAGTGTTCCTTCACACCCGGACTCACACACACTGAAATCACTATTAAAGGAGTGTTCCTTCACACCCGGGCTCACACACACTGAAATCACTATTAAAGGAGTGTTCCTTCACACCCGGACTCACACACACTGAAATCACTATTAAAGGAGTGTTCCTTCACACCCGGACTCACACACACACTGAAATCACTATTAAAGGAGTGTTCCTTCACACCCGGACTCACACACACTGAAATCACTATTAAAGGAGTGTTCCTTCACACCCGGACTCACACACACTGAAATCACTATTAAAGGAGTGTTCCTTCACACCCGGACTCAAACACACTGAAATCACTATTAAAGGAGTGTTCCTTCACACCCGGACTCACACACACTGAAATCACTATTAAAGGAGTGTTCCTTCACACCCGGACTCACACACACTGAAATCACTATTAAAGGAGTGTTCCTTCACACCCGGACTCACACACACACTGAAATCACTATTAAAGGAGTGTTCCTTCACACCCGGACTCACACACACACTGAAATCACTATTAAAGGAGTGTTCCTTCACACCCGGACTCACACACACTGAAATCACTATTAAAGGAGTGTTCCTTCACACCCGGACTCACACACACTGAAATCACTATTAAAGGAGTGTTCCTTCACACCCGGCTCACACACACTGAAATCACTATTAAAGGAGTGTTCCTTCACACCCGGACTCACACACACTGAAATCACTATTAAAGGAGTGTTCCTTCACACCCGGACTCACACACACTGAAATCACTATTAAAGGAGAGTTCCTTCACACCCGGACTCACACTCACACTGAAATCACTATTAAAGGAGAGTTCCTTCACACCCGGCCTCACACACTCTGAAATCACTATTAAAGGAGTGTTCCTTCACACCCGGGCTCACACACACTGAAATCACTATTAAAGGAGTGTTCCTTCACACCCGGACTCACACACACTGAAATCACTATTAAAGGAGTGTTCCTTCACACCCTGGTCACACACACTGAAATCACTATTAAAGGAGTGTTCCTTCACACCCGCCACACACACACTGAAATCACTATTAAAGGAGTGTTCCTTCACACCCGGGCTCACACACACTGAAATCACTATTAAAGGAGTGTTCCTTCACACCCGGACTCACACACACTGAAATCACTATTAAAGGAGTGTTCCTTCACACCCGGGCTCACACACACTGAAATCACTATTAAAGGATTGTCCCTTCACACCCGGGCTCACACACACACTGAAATGACTATTAAAAGAGTGTTCCTTCACACCCGGTCTCACACACACTGAAATCACTATTAAAGGAGTGTTCCTTCACACCCAGATCGCACACACTGAAATCACTATTAAAGGAGTGTTCCTTCATGCCCGGACTCACACACACACTGAAATCACTATTAAAGGAGTGTTCCTTCACACCCGGGCTCACACACAAACAAACTGAAATCACTATTAAAGGAGTGTTCCTTCACACCCGGACTAACACACTGAAATCACTATTAAAGGAGTGTTCCTTCACACCCGGACTCGCACACACTGAAATCACTATTAAAGGAGTGTTCCTTCATGCCCGGACTCACACACACACTGAAAACACTATTAAAGGAGTGTTCCTTCACACCCGGACTCGCACACACTGAAATCACTATTAAAGGAGTGTTCCTTTACACCCGGGCTCACACACACACACTGAAATCACTATTAAGGGAGTGTTCCTTCACACCCGGACTCACACACACTGAAATCACTATTAAAGGAGTGTTCCTTCACACCCGGGCTCTCACACACACTGAAATCACTATTAAAGGAGTGTTCCTTCACACCCGGGCTCACACACACTGAAATCACTATTAAAGGAGTGTTCCTTCACACCCGGACTCACACACACTGAAATCACTATTAAAGGAGTGTTCCTTCACACCGGACTCACACACACACTGAAATCACTATTAAAGGAGTGTTCCTTCACACCCGGGCTCACACACACACTGAAATCACTATTAAAGGAGTGTTCCTTCACACCCGGGCTCACACACACTGAAATCACTATTAAAGGAGTGTTCCTTCACACCCGGGCTCACACACACTGAAATCACTATTAAAGGAGTGTTCCTTCACACCCGGACTCACACACACTGAAATCACTATTAAAGGAGTGTTCCTTCACACCCGGGCTCACACACACTGAAATCACTATTAAAGGAGTGTTCCTTCACACCCGGACTCACACACACTGAAATCACTATTAAAGGAGAGTTCCTTCACACCCGGACTCACACACACACTGAAATCACTATTAAAGGAGTGTTCCTTCACACCCGGGCTCACACACACTGAAATCACTATTAAAGGAGTGTTCCTTCACACCCGGGCTCACACACACTGAAATCACTATTAAAGGAGTGTTCCTTCACACGCGGACTCACACTCACACTGAAATCACTATTAAAGGAGTGTTCCTTCACACCCGGCCTCACACACTCTGAAATCACTATTAAAGGAGTGTTCCTTCACACCCGGGCTCACACACACTGAAATCACTATTAAAGGAGTGTTCCTTCACACCCGGGCTCACACACACTGAAATCACTACTGAAGGAGTGTTCCTTCACACCCGGGCTCACACACACTGTAATCACTATTAAAGGAGTGTTCCTTCACACCCGGGCTCACACACACACTGAAATCACTATTAAAGGAGTGTTCCTTCACACCCGGTCTCACACACACTGAAATCACTATTAAAGGAGTGTTCCTTCACACCCGGACTCACACACACTGAAATCACTATTAAAGGAGTGTTCCTTCACACCCGGACTCACACACACTGAAATCACTATTAAAGGAGTGTTCCTTCACACCCGGACTCACACACACTGAAATCACTATTAAAGGAGTGTTCCTTCACACCCGGACTCACACACACTGAAATCACTATTAAAGGAGTGTTCCTTCACACCCGGACTCACACACACTGAAATCACTATTAAAGGAGTGTTCCTTCACACCCGGACTCACACACACTGAAATCACTATTAAAGGAGTGTTCCTTCACACCCGGACTCACACACACTGAAATCACTATTAAAGGAGTGTTCCTTCACACCCGGTCTCACACACACTGAAATCACTATTAAAGGAGTGTTCCTTCACACCCGGACTCACACACACTGAAATCACTATTAAAGGAGTGTTCCTTCACACCCGGACTCACACACACTGAAATCACTATTAAAGGAGTGTTCCTTCACACTCGGAGTCACACACACACTGAAATCACTATTAAAGGAGTGTTCCTTCACACCCGGGCTCACACACACACTGAAATCACTATTAAAGGAGTGTTCCTTCACACCCGGGTTCAAACACAAACTGAAATCACTATTAAAGGAGTGTTCCTTCACACCCGGGCTCACACACACTGAAATCACTATTAAAGGTGTGTTCCTTCACACCCGGGCTCACACACACTGAAATCACTATTAAAGGAGTGTTCCTTCACACCCGGACTCACACACACACTGAAATCACTATTAAAGGAGTGTTCCTTCACACCCGGACTCACACACACACTGAAATCACTATTAAAGGAGTGTTCCTTCACACCCGGGCTCACACACACTGAAATCACTATTAAAGGAGTGTTCCTTCACACCCTGGACTCACACACAAACTGAAATCACTATTAAAGGAGTGTTCCTTCACACCCGGGCTCACACACACTGAAATCACTATTAAAGGAGTGTTCCTTCACACCCGGACTCACACACACTGAAATCACTATTAAAGGAGTGTTCCTTCACACCCGGGCTCACACACACACTGAAATCACTATTAAAGGAGTGTTCCTTCACACCCGGACTCACACACACTGAAATCACTATTAAAGGAGTGTTCCTTCACACCCGGGCTCACACACACTGAAATCACTATTAAAGGAGTGTTCCTTCACACCCGGGCTCACACACACTGAAATCACTATTAAAGGAGTGTTCCTTCACACCCGGGATCTCACACACACTGAAATCACTATTAAAGGAGTGTTCCTTCACACCCGGGCTCACACACACACTGAAATCACTATTAAAGGAGTGTTCCTTCACACCCGGACTCACACACACTGAAATCACTATTAAAGGAGTGTTCCTTCACACCCGGGCTCACACACACACTGAAATCACTATTAAAGGAGTGTTCCTTCACACCCGGGCTCACACACACTGAAATCACTATTAAAGGAGTGTTCCTTCACACCCGGGCTCACACACACTGAAATCACTATTAAAGGAGTGTTCCTTCACACCCGGGCTCACACACACTGAAATCACTATTAAAGGAGTGTTCCTTCACACCCGGGCTCACACACACTGAAATCACTATTAAAGGAGTGTTCCTTCACACCCGGACTCACACACACTGAAATCACTATTAAAGGAGTGTTCCTTCACACCCGTCCCATACACACACTGAAATCACTATTAAAGGAGTGTTCCTTCACACCCGGACTCACACACACACTGAAATCACTATTAAAGGAGTGTTCCTTCACACCCGGACTCACACACACACTGAAATCACTATTAAAGGAGTGTTCCTTCACACCCGGACTCACACACACTGAAATCACTATTAAAGGAGTTTTCCTTCACACCCGGACTCACACACACACTGAAATCACTATTAAAGGAGTGTTCCTTCACACCCGGACTCACACACACTGAAATCACTATTAAAGGAGTGTTCCTTCACACCCGCCTCACACACACTCTGAAATCACTATTAAAGGAGTGTTCCTTCACACCCGGACTCACACAGACACACTGAAATCACTATTAAAGGAGTGTTCCTTCACAGCCGGGCTCTCACACACACTGAAATCACTATTAAAGGAGTGTTCCTTCACACCCGGTCTCACACACAAACTGAAATCACTATTAAAGGAGTGTTCCTTCACACCCGGACTCACGCACACACTGAAATCACTATTAAAGGAGTGTTCCTTCACACCCGGACTCACACACACACTGAAATCACTAGTAAAGGAGTGTTCCTTCACACCCGGGCTCACACACACTGAAATCACTATTAAAGGAGTGTTCCTTAACACCCAGTCTCACACACACACTGAAATCACTATTAAAGGAGTGTTCCTTCACACCCGGACTCAAACAAACTGAAATCACTATTAAAGGAGTGTTCCTTCACACCCGGGCTCACACACACTGAAATCACTATTAAAGGAGTGTTCCTTCACACCCGGACTCACACACACTGAAATCACTATTAAAGGAGTGTTCCTTCACACCCGGACTCACACACACTGAAATCACTATTAAAGGAGTGTTCCTTCACACCCGGACTCACACTCACACTGAAATCACTATTAAAGGAGAGTTCCTTCACACCCGGCCTCACACACTCTGAAATCACTATTAAAGGAGTGTTCCTTCACACCCGGGCTCACACACACTGAAATCACTATTAAAGGAGTGTTCCTTCACACCCGGACTCACACACACTGAAATCACTATTAAAGGAGTGTTCCTTCACACCCGGACTCACACTCACACTGAAATCACTATTAAAGGAGAGTTCCTTCACACCCGGCCTCACACACTCTGAAATCACTATTAAAGGAGTGTTCCTTCACACCCGGGCTCACACACACTGAAATCACTATTAAAGGAGTGTTCCTTCACACCCGGGCTCACACACACTGAAATCACTATTGAAGGAGTGTTCCTTCACACCCGGGCTCACACACACTGTAATCACTATTAAAGGATTGTCCCTTCACACCCGGGCTCACACACACTGTAATCACTATTAAAGGATTGTCCCTTCACACCCGGGCTCACACACACTGAAATCACTATTAAAGGAGTGTTCCTTCACACCCAGATCGCACACACTGAAATCACTATTAAAGGAGTGTTCCTTCATGCCCGGACTCACACACACACTGAAATCACTATTAAAGGAGTGTTCCTTCACACCCGGGCTCACACACAAACAAACTGAAATCACTATTAAAGGAGTGTTCCTTCACACCCGGACTAACACACTGAAATCACTATTAAAGGAGTGTTCCTTCACACCCGGACTCGCACACACTGAAATCACTATTAAAGGAGTGTTCCTTCATGCCCGGACTCACACACACACTGAAAACACTATTAAAGGAGTGTTCCTTCACACCCGGACTCGCACACACTGAAATCACTATTAAAGGAGTGTTCCTTCATGCCCGGACTCACACACACACTGAAATCACAATTAAAGGAGTGTTCCTTCACACCCGGACTCTCACACACTGAAATCACTATTAAAGGTGTGTTCCTTCACACCCGGTCTCTCACACACACTGAAATCACTATTAAAGGAGTGTTCCTTCACACCCGACCTCACACACACTGAAATCACTTTTAAAGGAGTGTTCCTTCACACCCGGACTCACACACACACACTGAAATCACTATTAAAGGTGTGTTCCTTCACACCCGGTCTCACACACACACTGAAATCACTATTAAAGGAGTGTTCCTTCACACCCGACCTCACACACACTGAAATCACTTTTAAAGGAGTGTTCCTTCAAACCCGGACTCTCACACAAACAGTGAAATCACTATTAAAGGAGTGTTCCTTCACACCCGGCCTCACACAGACTGAAATCACTATTAAGGGAGTGTTTCTTCACACCCGGGCTCACACACACACTGCAATCACTATTAACGTAGTGTTCCTTCACACCCGGGCTCACACACATTGAAATCACTATTAAAGGAGTGTTCCTTCACACCCGGACTCACACACACTGAAATCACTATTAAAGGAGAGTTCCTTCACACCCGGACTCACACACACACTGAAATCACTATTAAAGGAGTGTTCCTTCACACCCGGGCTCACACACATTGAAATCACTATTAAAGGAGTGCTCCTTCACACCCGGACTCACACACACTGAAATCACTATTAAAGGAGAGTTCCTTCACACGCGGACTCACACTCACACTGAAATCACTATTAAAGGAGAGTTCCTTCACACCCGGCCTCACACACTCTGAAATCACTATTAAAGGAGTGTTCCTTCACACCCGGGCTCACACACACTGAAATCACTATTAAAGGAGTGTTCCTTCACACCCGGGCTCACACACACTGAAATCACTATTGAAGGAGTGTTCCTTCACACCCGGGCTCACACACACTGTAATCACTATTAAAGGATTGTCCCTTCACACCCGGGCTCACACACACACTGAAATGACTATTAAAAGAGTGTTCCTTCACACCCGGTCTCACACACACTGAAATCACTATTAAAGGAGTGTTCCTTCACACCCAGATCGCACACACTGAAATCACTATTAAAGGAGTGTTCCTTCATGCCCGGACTAACACACTGAAATCACTATTAAAGGAGTGTTCCTTCACACCCGGACTCGCACACACTGAAATCACTATTAAAGGAGTGTTCCTTCATGCCCGGACTCACACACACACTGAAAACACTATTAAAGGAGTGTTCCTTCACACCCGGACTCGCACACACTGAAATCACTATTAAAGGAGTGTTCCTTCATGCCCGGACTCACACACACACTGAAATCACAATTAAAGGAGTGTTCCTTCACACCCGGACTCTCACACACTGAAATCACTATTAAAGGTGTGTTCCTTCACACCCGGTCTCTCACACACACACTGAAATCACTATTAAAGGAGTGTTCCTTCACACCCGGACTCACAGACACTGAAATCACTATTTAAGGAGTCTTCCATCACACCCAGACTCACACACAGTGAAATCACTATTAAAGGAGTGTTCCTTCACACTCGGAGTCACACACACTCATTCACTGAAATCATTATTAAAGGAGTGTTGCTTCACCCCCGGGCTCACACACACACACTGAAATCACTACTAAAGGAGTGTTCGTTCACACCCGGGCTCACAGACACAATGTAATCACCATTAAAGGAGTGTTCCTTCACACCCGGGCTCACACACACTGAAATCACTATTAAAGGTGTGTTCCTTCACACCCGGGCTCACACACACTGAAATCACTATTAAAGGAGTGTTCCTTCACACCCGGACTCACACACACACAGAAATCACTATTAAAGGAGTGTTCCTTCACACCCGGACTCACACACACACAGAAATCACTATTAAAGGAGTGTTCCTTCACACCCGGGCTCACACACACTGAAATCACTATTAAAGGAGTGTTCCTTCACACCCGGACTCACACACACACTGAAATCACTATTAAAGGAGTGTTCCTTCACACCCGGACTCACACACACTGAAATCACTATTAAAGGAGTGTTCCTTCACACCCGGACTCACACACACTGAAATCACTATTAAAGGAGTGTTCCTTCACACCCGGAATCACACACACACTGAAATCACTATTAAAGGAGTGTTCCTTCACACCCGGACTCACACACACACTGAAATCACTATTAAAGGAGTGTTCCTTCACACCCGGACTCACACACACTGAAATCACTATTAAAGGAGTGTTCCTTCACACCCGGGCTCACACACACTGAAATCACTATTAAAGGAGTGTTCCTTCACACCCGGGCTCACACACACTGAAATCACTATTAAAGGAGTGTTCCTTCACACCCGGACTCACACACACTGAAATCACTATTAAAGGAGTGTTCCTTCACACCCGGACTCACACACACACTGAAATCACTATTAAAGGAGTGTTCCTTCACACCCGGGCTCACACACACTGAAATCACTATTAAAGGAGTGTTCCTTCACACCCGGGCTCACACACACTGAAATCACTATTAAAGGAGTGTTCCTTCACACCCGGACTCACACACACTGAAATCACTATTAAAGGAGTGTTCCTTCACACCTGGCCTCACACACACTGAAATCACTATTAAAGGAGTGTTCCTTCACACCCGGACTCACACACACACTGAAATCACTATTAAAGGAGTGTTCCTTCACACCCGGACTCACACACACTGAAATCACTATTAAAGGAGTGTTCCTTCACACCCGGACTCACACACACTGAAATCACTATTAAAGGAGTGTTCCTTCACACCCGGACTCACACACACACTGAAATCACTATTAAAGGAGTGTTCCTTCACACCCGGACTCACACACACTGAAATCACTATTAAAGGAGTGTTCCTTCACACCCGGACTCACACACACTGAAATCACTATTAAAGGCGTGTTCCTTCACACCCGGGCTGACATACACAATGAAATCACTATTAAAGGACTGTTCCTCCAACCCGGGCTCACACACACACACTGAAATCACTATTAAAGGAGTGTTCCTTCACACCCGGCTCACACACACTCTGAAATCACTATTAAAGGAGTGTTCCCTCACACCCGGGCTCACACAAACTGAAATCACTATTAAAGGAGTGTTCCTTCACACCCCGGCTCACACACACTGAAATCACTATTAAACGTGTGTTCCCTCACACCCGGTATCATACACAAACTGAAATCAATATTAAAGGAGTGTTCCTTCACACCCGGACTCACGCACACACTGAATTCACTTTTAAAGGAGTGTTCCTTCACACCCGGACTCACACACACACTGAAATCACTAGTAAGGAGTGTTCCTTCACACCCGGGCTCACACACACTGAAATAACTATTAAAGGAGTGTTCCTTCACACCAGGGCTCACACACACTGAAATCACTATTAAAGGAGTGTTCCTTCACACCCGGGCTCACACACAAACTGAAATCACTATTAAAGGAGTGTTCCTTCACACCCGGGCTCACACACACTGAAATCACTATTAAAGGAGTGTTCCTTCACACCCGGGCTCACACACACACTGAAATCACTATTAAAGGAGTGTTCCTTCACACCCGGGCTCACACACACTGAAATCACTATTAAAGGAGTGTTCCTTCACACCCGGGCTCACACACACACTGAAATCACTATTAAAGGAGTGTTCCTTCACACCCGGGCTCACACACACACTGAAATCACTATTAAAGGAGTGTTCCTTCACACTCGGACTCACACACACTGAAATCACTATTAAAGGAGTGTTCCTTCACACCCGGGCTCACACACACACACTGAAATCACTATTAAAGGAGTGTTCCTTCACACCCGGACTCACACACACTGAAATCACTATTAAAGGAGTGTTCCTTCACACCCGGACTCACACACACTGAAATCACTATTAAAGGAGTGTTCCTTCACACCCGGACTCACACACACTGAAATCACTATTAAAGGAGTGTTCCTTCACACCCGGGCTCACACACACTGAAATCAATATTAAAGGAGTGTTCCTTCACACCCGGGCTCACACACACACTGAAATCACTATTAAAGGAGTGTTCCTTCACACCCGGGCTCACACACACTGAAATCACTATTAAAGGAGTGTTCCTTCACACCCGGGCTCACACACACGCTGAAATCACTATTAAAGGAGTGTTCCTTCACACCCGGGCTCACACACACACTGAAATCACTATTAAAGGAGTGTTCCTTCACACCCAGACTCGCAAACAGTGAAATCACTATTAAAGGAGTGTTCCTTCACACCCGGGCTCACACACACACTGAAATCACTATTAAAGGAGTGTTCCTTTACATCCGGTCTCACACACACTGAAATCACTATTAAAGGAGTGTTCCTTCACACCGGGCTCACACACACACGGAAATCACTATTAAAGGAGTGTTCCTTCACTCCCGGGCTCACACACACTGAAATCACTATTAAAGGAATGTTCCTTCACACCCAGACTCACACACATAGACTGAAATCTCTATTAAAGGAGTGTTCCTTCACACCCGGGTTCTCACACACACTGAAATCACTATTAAAGGAGTGTTCCTTCACACCCAGACTCAAACACACATACTGAAATCACTATTAAAGGAGTGTTCCTTCACACCCAGGTTCTCACACTCACTGAAATCACTATTAAAGGAGTGTTCCTTCACACCCGGGCTCACACACACGGAAATCACTATTAAAGGAATGTTCCTTCACACCCGGACTCACACACACTGAAATCACTATTTAAGGAGTCTTCCATCACACCCAGACTCACACACAGTGAAATCACTATTAAAGTTATGTTGTTCACACCCGGACTCACACACACACTGAAATCACTATTAAAGGTGTGTTCCTTCACACCTGGACTCACACACACACCTGAAATCACTATTAAAGGAGTGTTCCTTCACACCCGGACTCACACACACTGAAATCACTATTAAAGGAGTGTTCCTTCACACCTGGACTCACACACACAAACTGAAATCACTATTAAAGTTGTGTTCCTTCACACCCGGGCTCACACACACTGAAATCACTATTAAAGGAGTGTTCCTTCATAGCCGGACTCACACACACTGAAACCACTATTAAAGGAGAGTTCCTTCACACCCAGGATGACACACTCACACTGAAATCACTATTAAAGGTGTGTTCCTTCAAGCCCGGACTCACACACACACTGAAATCACTATTAAAGGAGTGTTCCTTCACGCCCGGAATCACACACAGACACTGAAATCACTATTAAGGGAGTGTTCCTTCAAATCCGGGCTCACACATACACACTGAAATCACTATTAACGGACTGTTCCTTCAAATCCGGGCTCACACACACACACTGAAATCACTACTAAAGAAGTGTTCCTTCACACCCGGGCTCACACACACACTGAAATCACTATTAAAGGGGTGTTCCTTCATACCCGGACTCACAAACACTGAAATCACTATTAAAGGAGTGTTCCTTCACACCCGGGTTCACACACACACACACTGAAATCACTATTAAAGGAGTGTTAATTCACACTCGGGCTCAGACACACTGAAATCATTATCAAAGGAGTGTTCCTTCACACCGGACTCACACACACACTGAAATCATTATTAAAGGAGCGTTCCTTCACACCCGGGCTCACACACAAACTGAAATCACTATTAAAGGAGTGTTCCTTCACACCCGGGATCACACACACTGAAATCACTACTAAAGGCGTGTTCCTTCACACCTGGACTCACACACACACACACACTGAAAGCACTATTAAATGAGTGTTCCTTCACTCCCGGGCTCACACACACTGAAATCACTATTAAAAGCGTGTTCCTTCACACCTGGACTCACACACACACAATGAAATCACTATTAAAGGAGTGTTCCTTCACACCCGGACTCACACAGACTGAAATCACTATTAAAGGAGTGTTCCTTCACACACGGGCTAACACACACATACTGAAATCACTATTAAAGGTGCGTTCCTTCACACCCGGGCTCGCGCACACTGAAATCACTATTAAAGGAGTGTTCCTTCACACCCGGACTCACACACACTGAAATCACTATTAAAGGAGTGTTCCTTCACACCCGGGCTCACACACACTGAAATCATTATTAAAGGAGTGTTCCTTCACACCCGGGCTCACACACACTGAAATCACTATTAAAGGAGTGTTCCTTCACACCCGGGCTCACACACTCACACTGAAATTACTATTAAAGGACTGTTCCTTCACACCCGGGTTCTCACACACTGAAATCACTCATAAAGGAGTGTTCCTTTACACCCGGACTCACACACACTGAAATCACTATTAAAGATTTGTTCCTTCACACCCGGGCTCACACACTCACCTTGAAATCACTATTAAAGGAGTCTTCCTTCACACCCGGGCTCACACACACTGAAATCACTATTAAAGGAGTGTTCCCTCACACCCGGTCTCACACACACTGAAATCACTATTAAAGGAGTGTTCCTTCACACCCGGGCTCACACACACTGAAATCTCTATTAAAGGAGTGTTCCTTCACACCCGGGCTCACACACACTGAAATCACTATTAAAGGAGTGTTCCGTCACACCCCGGCTCACACAGACACACTGAATTCACTATTAAAGGTGCGTTCCTTCACACCCGGACTCACACCCACACACTGAAATCACGATTAAAGGTGCGTTCCTTCACACCGGGCTCACACACACTGAAATCACTATTAAAGGAGTGTTCCTTCACACCCGGGCTCACACACACTGAAATCACTATTAAAGGAGTGTTCCTTCACACCCGGGCTCACACACACTGAAATCACTATTAAAGGAGTGTTCCTTCACACTCGGACTCACACACACTGAAATCACTATTAAAGGAGTGTTCCTTCACACCCGGACACACACACTCACACTGAAATCACTATTAAAGGAGTGTTCCTTCACACCTGGGCTTCCACGCACTGAAATCACTATTAAAGGAGTGTTCCCTCACACCCGGGCTCACACACACAGAAATCACTATTAAAGGAGTGTTCCTTCACACCCGGACACACACACACACTGAAGTCACTATTAAAGGAGCGTTCCTTCTCACCCGGACTCACACACACACTGAAATCACTATTAAAGGAGTGTTCCTTCACACCTGGACTCTCACACACACTGAAATCACTATTAAAGGAGTGTTCCTTCACAACCTGGCTCACACTCACACTGAAATCACTATTAAAGGATTGTTCCTTCACACCAGACTCACACACACACACTGAAATCACTATTAAAGGAATGTTCCTTCACACCCGGGCTCACACACACTGAAATCACTTTTAAAGGAGTGTTCCTTCACACCCGGGCTCACACACACACACTGAAATCACTATTAAAGGAGTGTTCCTTCACACCCGGGCTCACACACACTGAAATCACTATTAAAGGAGTGTTCCTTCACACGCGGACTCACACACACTGAATTCACTATTAAAGGTTTGTTCCTTCTCACTCGGACTCACACACACACACTCACTGAAATCACTATTAAAGGAGTGTTCCTTCACACTCGGACTCACACACACACACTCACTGAAATCACTATTAAAGGAGTGTTCCTTCACCCCCGAGCTCACACACACACACTGAAATCACTATTAACGGAGTGTTCCTTCACACCCGGGCTCACACACACACTGTAATCACTATTAAAGGAGTGTTCCTTCACACCCGGACTCACACACACTGAAATCACTATTAAAGGCGTGTTCCTTCACACCCGGACTCGCACGCACGCACACACTGAAATCACTATTAAATGAGTGTTCCTTCACTCCCGGGCTCACACACACTGAAATCACTATTAAAGGAGTGTTCCTTCACACCCGGACTCACACACACTGAACTCACTATTAAAGGCGTTTTCCTTCACACCCGGGCTCATACACACACACTTTGAGATCACTATTAAAGGTGTGTTCCTTCACACCCGGGCTCACACACAAACTGAAATCACTATTAAAGGAGTGTTCCTTCACACCCGGGCTCACACACACATACTGAAATCACTATTAAATGTGCGTTCCTTCACACACGGGCTCACACACACTGAAATCACTATTAAAGGAGTGTTCCTTCACACCCGGGCTCACACACACTGAATTCACTATTAAAGGTGTGTTCCTTCACTCCTGGACTCACACACACTGAAATCACTATTAAAGGAGTGTTCCTTCACACCCGGACTCGCACACACACACTGAAATCACTATTAAAGCAGTGTTCCTTCACACCTGGACTCACACACACACACTGAAATCACTATTAAAGGTGTGTTCCTTCACACCCGGGCTCACACACACTGAAATCACTATTAAAGGAGTGTTCCTTCATACCCAGACTCACACACACTGAAATCACTATTAAAGGAGTGTTCCTTCACCCCCGGGCTCACACACACTGAACTCACTATTAAAGGAGTGTTCCTTCACACCCGGACTCACACACACACTGAAATCACTATTAAAGGAGTGTTCCTTCATACCCAGACTCACACACACTGAAATCACTATTAAAGGAGTGTTCCTTCATACCCAGACTCACACACACTGAAATCACTATTAAAGGAGTGTTCCTTCATACCCAGACTCACACACACTGAAATCACTATTAAAGGAGTGTTCCTTCACCCCCGGGCTCACACACACTGAAATCACTATTAAAGGAGTGTTCCTTCACACCCGGGCTCACACACACATACTGAAATC
The DNA here is from genome assembly GCF_017639515.1 of Carcharodon carcharias. Classification (NCBI taxonomy): domain Eukaryota; kingdom Metazoa; phylum Chordata; class Chondrichthyes; order Lamniformes; family Lamnidae; genus Carcharodon; species Carcharodon carcharias. The sequence continues at coordinate 3,713,627 of NW_024470584.1, forward strand.
ACTATTAAATGTGCGTTCCTTCACACACGGGCTCACACACACTGAAATCACTATTAAAGGAGTGTTCCTTCACACCCGGGCTCACACACACTGAAATCACTATTAAAGGTGTGTTCCTTCACTCCTGGACTCACACACACTGAAATCACTATTAAAAGAGTGTTCCTTCACACCTGGACTCACACACACACACTGAAATCACTATTAAAGGTGTGTTCCTTCACACCCAGACTCACACACACTGAAATCACTATTAAAGGAGTGTTCCTTCACCCCCGGGCTCACACACACACACTGAAATCACGATTAAAGGAGTGTTCCTTCACACCCGGGCTCACACACACACACTGAAATCACGATTAAAGGAGTGTTCCTTCACTCCCGGGCTCACACACACTCTGAAATCACTATTAAAGGAGTGTTCCTTCACACCCGGGCTCACACACACTGAAATCACTATTAAAGAAGTGTTCCTTCACTCCCGGGCTCACACACACACTGAAATCACGATTAAAGGAGTGTTCCTTCACACCCAGGATCACACACGCACACTGAAATCACTATTAAAGGTTTATTCCTTCACATCTGTTCTCACTCACACTGAAATCAGTATTAGGGAGGTCTTGTTTCACAGCTGGTACAGGGAACAGACTGCCCGGTGTGTGTAAATGGGGAGAGGTGGGTGAGAGGGTTAATCCCCCTCCGATAGGGAACAGACTGCCCGGTGTGTGTAAATGGGGAGAGGTGGGTGAGAGGGTTAATCCCCCTCCGATAGGGACCAGACTGCCGTGTGTGTGTAAATGGGGAGAGGTGAGTGAGATGGTAAATCCCCCTCCGATAGGGAACAGACTGCCCGGTGTATGTAAATGGGGAGAGGTGGGTGAGAGGGTTAATCCCCCTCCGATAGGGGAACAGACTGCCCGGTGTGTGTAAATGGGGAGAGGTGGGTGAGAGGGTTAATCCCCCTCCGATAGGGAACAGACTGCCCGGTGTGTGTAAATACTGAGTGTGTTGAAAGTGTTAACTGATGTAGAATATGGTGACACGTTGCCTCGTGAGTTAGTCATTGCCATATGTCTCTGTTTACTGACATTCTTGGATTGCTCTCTGTTGTTGATAATTAGTTCAATTCCAGCCTCTCTTTACCACCCATTCTTAACTAACCACTTGCTTTGGTAAGGGAAAATCCCTTTCTCCCCTTCACCCTCTCCTGGGACATATCCTATTCATTGGGCAAATTCTGTGTCGCACAGTTTGAGACTGTTCTCACCTCCTTTAGGGTGAAATGCCTGTCATGATGGCATCTGCATTCGAGGCAGAGAGAGAAAGACAGAGTCAAAGAGAGAGAGAGAGACAGAAAGAGAGAGGGATAGACAGAGAGAGATAGGCAGAGAGAGAATGAGAGAGGCATAAAGAGAGAGGGAGAGACAGAAAGAGATAGGCAGAGAGAGTGAGTGAGATAGACAGCAAGCGACAGAGAGAGACAGAGAGGAAGAGACATAGAGAGATAGACAGAGAGCAAGAGAGTAAGTGAGAGACAGAAAGCGACAGAGAGAGATAGAGAGAGGGAGAGACAGAGAGTGAGAGAGGCAGAAAGATAGAGGGATAGACACAGAGGGATGGACAGGGACAGAGAGCGAAAGATAGACAGTGAGTGAGACTGAGAGAGGGAGAGACAGAGAGGGTTAGACAGCGAGAGAGAGAGAGAGAGAGAGTGAGTGAGTTAGACGGAAAGAGACAGAGAGGGAGAGACAGAAAGATAGACAGAGACAGAGAGTGAGAGAGTGACTGAGAGAGGCAGAAACAGAGAGGGATAGACAGAGAAGGATAGACTGAGACAGAGAGTGAAAGATAGAGAGTGAGTGAGACTGAGAGAGGGAGAGACAGAGAGGGATAGACAGAGACAGAGAGAGAGAGATAAACAGCGTGAGAGTGAGAGAGAGTGAAAGAGAGGGAGAGACAGAAAGGGATAGACCGAGGCAGAGAGAGAGATAGATTGAGAGAGACAGAAAGAGAGAGGAAGAGACAGAGAGAGAGAGATAGGGAGAGAGAGAGTGGGGGACAGGAGGATAGGGAGAGAAAGGCAGCATAAAGAGACAAAGTGGTCAGACCATACAGAGACCGAGAACCTCATAAATGGGATGAGTAAAGGCCCATCTAATTGATTCTATTCGAATTGTAGAACAATGCAGCAGAGATGGATGAGGCTGTTCAGCCCATCTTTGAAAGAGCCACCCAATTAGTCCCAAATCCATCTTTCCCCAGAGCCCGAAAAAAGTTCCCTTTCAAAGGTTTTACCGATTTGCAGCCCTGGAATAAGCAAATCGAAGATCCCGGTCTTGCCTTCACTGGTTCAATCGCTGTTTACTTCTGGTGAATCCAAGAAGCTAATTAGATTCGTATGTGCTCGTGCAAAGAGGACTCTTTCCATCACGTAACTCGGAGCCAGGATGCGCAATGTCAGGCCCACAACTGCAGCTGCAATGTCGTGTGTCAGCGGGGGCGAGGTGGGGTTTCCCAACAGCAGTTCCAGGGATGACAGACCCATGCCACGTTGAGAGACCGCAGGAGATTAAGGGGCGTTCAAAATCCTTAGGGTCTCTTCCCATTATCTGAGGGTTCCATAAGGTACCGCGCATAAGTGCTACCTAATGGGATACGAGCCCATGGTGTTGGTATATTTACATGGATGGAGGATTGGCCAGCTCATGGAAGACAGGCGTCTACAGAGGGATACAGACAGGTCAAGCGAGTGGGCGAAAAGTGTGGCAGATGGGATATGACGTGGGAAAGTGTGAGGTTATGCACTTTAGCAGGAAGAGTAGAGGAGCTGAACATTATTGAAATGGAGCAAGACTGCAGAAAGCCGCAGCTCAGAGGGATTTGGAAGTCCTCGTGCATGAATCACAAAAAGCTAACGCGCAAGATTAACAGGTAATAGGGAAGACACGTGGAATGTTGGCCTTTATTTCAAAGGGAATGGAGAATAAAAACAGGGCAGTCTTGCTGAAACCATACAAGGCACTAGTTGGACCACACCTGGAACACTGTGAAGAGTTTTGGTCCCCTTATCTAAGGAAAGATGTACTGGAATTGGAGGCAGTCCAGAGAAGGTTCACTAGGTTGATCCCGGGGATGGAGGGATTTTCTTGTGAGGGGAGGTTGAGTAGGTTGGGCCTGTCCTCATTGGAGTTTAGATGAATGAGAGGTGACCTTATTGAAACATATAAGATTCTTAGGGTGCTTGACAGGTTAGATGCTGAGAGGTGGTTTCCCCTTGTGGGAGAGTCTAGGACTGGAGGGTATAATCTCAGAGTGAGGGGTCACCTATCTGAAACAGAGATGAGGAGGAATTTCCTCCCTCAGAGGGTAGTGAATCTGTGGAACTCTTCACCACAGAGGGTGTAGAAACTGGGTCATTCAGTCTATTCAAGGCTGCGATGGACAGATTTCTAACCAGTGGAGGGACCGGGCAGGGAAACGGCGTTGGGGATTATCAGATCAGCCATGATCTGATTGACGGGCAGAGAGCAGACTCGAAGGGCCGAATGGCCTACTTCTCCTCCCAGGTCCTCTGGTCTTATGGGCCGTAGGTGGCCACACTCCTGCTGTTGCTACCTGGCCTCCCATTTCCCCGGCCACCGGTCACTCCAGCGAGCGCTTGACCGGCTGGAGGCGGGGCTGCTGCCCGGGAGGAGGCCCCGCCTCAGAGGGCCGGCGGGCGATCCGATTGGCCGGCAGCTCCCTCGTCACCCCGCCGCTACCCCCCGCCCCTCCGCAGCGCCGGACGTACGAGGTGGACAGGACTGGGAAATCCCGGGATTCCCGGACCGGTGGGAAGTGTTGGGATGGGGCTTGGGGGTGGAGTGGGTGGGGGGGGTGTGTGGAGGGTGGGGGTGGGGTGGGGTGGGAGGGGTTGAGGCGTTGGGCAATGGGCAAGGTCGGGGGAGGGGGTCCCCCACAGGGGTCTGGCCTGACACGTGGGGGTGGGGCTGGGGTGGTTGTTAAAAGGGAGCTGCCCACCGGTGGCGGGGGTGGGGTAGTATTCTTCCCCCCCCCCCAACCCCCACTCCCCCACTCCCACCTGAGGCCACACGGGGTTCATTTTCGGGCTTCCTCACCTCCCCCTCCCCAAATTTTGCTTGAACGCCCCCCCCAACCGCCCACCATCGCCCCACCCCCCCCACCCTCCCACTGAAGTGGTCAACAATTGGCCTCTTAAGTGGCCTGGATTGGGTCGAGGGTGAGCGGGATGACCTTCGACCTTCGTCCTAAGCCATCCCAGCATTCAGCTGGGGAGAGGTCAGGGGGACCGCCTGTCTGAAAAGCCCTATGGTCACTCCCCCCGTCTACAAACACCCCCCCCCCACCCCGTCTACAAACCCCCATATCCCACCTACAGTCCTGGCCAGAGGGGGTCTGAAAAGCCCTATGGTCACTCCCCCCTCTACAAACCCCCCCACCCCGTCTACAAACCCCCATATCCCACCTACAGTCCCGGCCTGAGGGGGTCTGAAAAGCCCTATGGTCACTCCCCCCGTCTACAAACCCTCCCACCCCGTCTACAAACCCCCATATCCCACCTACAGTCCCGGCCTGAGGGGGTCTGAAAAGCCCTATGGTCACTCCCCCCGTCTACAAACACCCCCCCCACCCCGTCTACAAACCCCCATATCCCACCTACAGTCCCGGCCTGAGGGGGTCTGAAAAGCCCTATGGTCACTCCCCCCGTCTACAAACACCCCCCCCACCCCCTCTACAAACCCCCATATCCCACCTACAGTCCCGGCCTGAGGGGGTCTGAAAAGCCCTATGGTCACTCCCCCCGTCTACAAACACCCCCCCCCACCCCGTCTACAAACCCCCATATCCCACCTACAGTCCCGGCCAGAGGGGGTCTGAAAAGCCCTATGGTCACTCCCCCGTCTACAAACCCCCCCACCCCGTCTACAAACCCCCATATCCCACCTACAGTCCTGGCCAGAGGGGGTCTGAAAAGCCCTATGGTCACTCCCCCCGTCTACAAACACCCCCCCCCACCCCGTCTACAAGCCCCCATATCCCACCTACAGTCCTGGCCAGAGGGGGTCTGAAAAGCCCTATGGTCACTCCCCCCGTCTACAAACACCCCCCCCCCACCCCCTCTACAAACCCCCATATCCCACCTACAGTCCCGGCCTGAGGGGGTCTGAAAAGCCCTATGGTCACTCCCCCCGTCTACAAACACCCCCCCCCCCACCCCGTCTACAAACCCCCATATCCCACCTACAGTCCCGGCCTGAGGGGGTCTGAAAAGCCCTATGGTCACTACCCCCGTCTACAAACACCCCCCCCCACCCCGTCTACAAGCCCCCATATCCCACCTACAGTCCTGGCCAGAGGGGGTCTGAAAAGCCCTATGGTCACTCCCCCCTCTACAAACCCCCCCACCCCGTCTACAAACCCCCATATCCCACCTACAGTCCCGGCCTGAGGGGGTCTGAAAAGCCCTATGGTCACTCCCCCCGTCTACAAACACCCCCCCCCACCCCGTCTACAAGCCCCCATATCCCACCTACAGTCCTGGCCAGAGGGGGTCTGAAAAGCCCTATGGTCACTCCCCCCTCTACAAACCCCCCCACCCCGTCTACAAACCCCCATATCCCACCTACAGTCCCGGACAGAGGGGGTCTGAAAAGCCCTATGGTCACTCCCCCCTCTACAAACCCTCCCCCCACCCCGTCTACAAACCCCCATATCCCACCTACAGTCCCGGACAGAGGGGGTCTGAAAAGCCCTATGGTCACTCCCCCCGTCTACAAACCCCCCCCACCCCGTCTACAAGCCCCCATATCCCACCTACAGTCCCGGCCTGAGGGGGTCTGAAAAGCCCTATGGTCACTCCCCCCGTCTACAAACACCCCCCCCACCCCTTCTACAAACCCCCATATCCCACCTACAGTCCCGGCCTGAGGGGGTCTGAAAAGCCCTATGGTCACTCCCCCCGTCTACAAACACCCCCCCCCACCCCGTCTACAAACCCCCATATCCCACCTACAGTCCCGGCCTGAGGGGGTCTGAAAAGCCCTATGGTCACTCCCCCCGTCTACAAACACCCCCCCCCACCCCGTCTACAAGCCCCCATATCCCACCTACAGTCCCGGCCAGAGGGGGTCTGAAAAGCCCTATGGTCACTACCCCCGTCTACAAACACCCCCCCCCACCCCGTCTACAAACCCCCATATCCCACCTACAGTCCTGGCCAGAGGGGGTCTGAAAAGCCCTATGGTCACTCCCCCCGTCTACAAACACCCCCCCCCCACCCCGTCTACAAGCCCCCATATCCCACCTACAGTCCTGGCCAGAGGGGGTCTGAAAAGCCCTATGGTCACTCCCCCCGTCTACAAACACCCCCCCCACCCCTTCTACAAACCCCCATATCCCACCTACAGTCCCGGACAGAGGGGGTCTGAAAAGCCCTATGGTCACTCCCCCCGTCTACAAACACCCCCCCCCACCCCGTCTACAAACCCCCATATCCCACCTACAGTCCCGGCCAGAGGGGGTCTGAAAAGCCCTATGGTCACTACCCCCGTCTACAAACACCCCCCCCCACCCCGTCTACAAACCCCCATATCCCACCTACAGTCCTGGCCAGAGGGGGTCTGAAAAGCCCTATGGTCACTCCCCCCTCTACAAACCCCCCCACCCCGTCTACAAACCCCCATATCCCACCTACAGTCCCGGCCTGAGGGGGTCTGAAAAGCCCTATGGTCACTCCCCCCTCTACAAACCCTCCCCCCACCCCGTCTACAAACCCCCATATCCCACCTACAGTCCCGGACAGAGGGGGTCTGAAAAGCCCTATGGTCACTCCCCCCGTCTACAAACCCCCCCCACCCCGTCTACAAGCCCCCATATCCCACCTACAGTCCCGGCCTGAGGGGGTCTGAAAAGCCCTATGGTCACTCCCCCCGTCTACAAACACCCCCCCCACCCCTTCTACAAACCCCCATATCCCACCTACAGTCCCGGCCTGAGGGGGTCTGAAAAGCCCTATGGTCACTCCCCCCGTCTACAAACACCCCCCCCCACCCCGTCTACAAACCCCCATATCCCACCTACAGTCCCGGCCTGAGGGGGTCTGAAAAGCCCTATGGTCACTCCCCCCGTCTACAAACACCCCCCCCCACCCCGTCTACAAGCCCCCATATCCCACCTACAGTCCCGGCCAGAGGGGGTCTGAAAAGCCCTATGGTCACTACCCCCGTCTACAAACACCCCCCCCCACCCCGTCTACAAACCCCCATATCCCACCTACAGTCCCGGCCTGAGGGGGTCTGAAAAGCCCTATGGTCACTCCCCCCGTCTACAAACACCCCCCCCCCACCCCGTCTACAAGCCCCCATATCCCACCTACAGTCCTGGCCAGAGGGGGTCTGAAAAGCCCTATGGTCACTCCCCCCGTCTACAAACACCCCCCCCACCCCTTCTACAAACCCCCATATCCCACCTACAGTCCCGGACAGAGGGGGTCTGAAAAGCCCTATGGTCACTCCCCCCGTCTACAAACACCCCCACCCCGTCTACAAACCCCCATATCCCACCTACAGTCCCGGCCAGAGGGGGTCTGAAAAGCCCTATGGTCACTCCCCCCGTCTACAAACACCCCCCCCACCCCTTCTACAAACCCCCATATCCCACCTACAGTCCCGGCCAGAGGGCGTCTGAAAAGCCCTATGGTCACTCCCCCCGTCTACAAACCCTCCCCCCACCCCGTCTACAAACCCCCATATCCCACCTACAGTCCCGGACAGAGGGGGTCTGAAAAGCCCTATGGTCACTCCCCCCGTCTACAAACACCCCCCCACCCCGTCTACAAGCCCGGACAAAGGGGGAAGGTAAAAATAGGCCCCAAAATAGGCCCCAAAGTTCTGTCGAAGGGTCATGAGGACTCGAAACCTCAACTCTTCGCTTCTCCGCCGATGCTGCCAGACCTGCTGAGTTTTTCCGGGTAATTCTGTTTTTGCCCCAAAGAACCATCCTGGTGCATCTTTTCTTGTCTCTCTCTAACCCCTCCACACCCTTCCTGAAGTCTGGGGCCCAGAACTGGACACAAAACTCCGGCTGAGGCTGAATGAGTGCTTTATACAAGTTCAGCATGACCTCCTTGCTCTTGTACTGTGCGTCCCTATTAATAAGTCCCAGGATACTGTGTGCCTTATTAACTGCGCTCTCCAGCTGACCTGCCGCCATCAATGACTTCTGCACGTACACACCCAGGTCCCTCTGCTCCTGCTCCCCCTTTATATTGTCTCTCCATGTTCCTACCTCCCCGAGTGAATCACTGAATCGCTTCACATTCCTCTGCACTGAACTTCATCTGCTACCTGTCCGCCCATTCCCCTTCCAACTTGCCTATTGTTCGTTCTGAAGCCTCTCACCGTCTCTCCCATCCCCCCAACCCTCCCCCTCCCACAGCTCACGATGCTTCCCCAGGGCTTGGCGAATTGCCGAGGACGTGGGGCTGTGACAACAGCGGAGAGAGTGAGTCCAAAAACCCAAACTCCAGCTCTGCAGTAAACGCCAAAAGACAAAATCCCAGCGCTGGGCTGGTTTCGTTTTTTTCTTTGCAGGGGACAGTCGAGCTCTGTACGTCATGGGACAGGTTTTAGGCAGCAATCTGGTAACTCAGGCCCCTTCCCCAAGCAACTGCTTAACTCGCAACCCAGAAGGAGGGGGGTTGGTGGGGGTGTTGGGGGGTTGGTGGTGGTGGGGAGGAGCAAAGCAGTAAAAACTGGGGAATCGGCACACTGGTCCAAACTGGTCTGGTTTACCTCAAACACATCAGGGTACTGGGAAACTCAAGGCAGGAAGAGGGGCCGGAATTTTCCACTCCTGTCAGTGCCAGGGCTGTGGAGGGGAGCAAAGCTTGGCGGGGAAGCCCCAGTCCCAGATTCCCGGCATTGGGAAACGAGCTAGGAGTCTTGCTTCCCCGGCTGCTGTTGGTGGGTTAAAGGTCGGTCGGGTGTCCCGCCCGTCTGTGTCGGGAACCCCATCTGCATCTCATGAATGCTCATTAAAAACCCGGCAGGCCGGAATCTTGTCCCCTCCCCCCACCCTCCAAATTTAGTACCCAGCTGGCATGAATTTTGCAAGTTCTGTTTCGTGACTGCTATAAGGAACATATCTTTCTACTTCTGTTGGACTGCTGTAAAGAACTTTCCCTTCTTTTATTTTGCTATTGGACTGTGGATTCAGATGACGTCGGCTGCAGTGTCTGAAAGATGTGCCCACTGAAACAGGACGAGGGGCGTGCCCGACGTTGCAGTCCTGGAGCAGAGGCGTGCCATGAAAGACAGGGTGGTGCCAGAAGGGAGCCCTGGACCAAGGGAGCTGCCTGGCAACAATGTTTTAATTGGCTCCTGGCCGGGTGGCCAGGTTTTTGTGTGAGCGCGGTGCAGCAGAATAGCTCCCAGCCTGAAAGGGACGAGGCCTAAGACCTCCGCCCCCAGTGTGTGGAAGCTTCCAATAAACGTACAATGATAGCTAGCTGGACTTTTAACTATAGATTTTTTTATATATATATATATATAATATATTAAATTTAAATTCCAGCATCTGCCTGGGGCAGGATTTGAACCCAGGCCCCCAGAGAATTATCCTGGGTCTCTGAGACTACTAGCCCAGTGACAATCCCCCCACACCACTGCCTCCCCCTTGCTAAAGCAGGAGCCCATTCCTATTGTTTAGTGCAACAGTGAGGCCGCAGCTTCTCACCAGGAAGTCAGGAGTTAGCTCAAGGCTTCCGGACTGAGCTAACCTGGTGCTCATCCTCTTAGTGGACTGTCCCGCTCACCCAACCGACAGGCCACGCGCTGTGTTAGAGCCATACCTCTCGAGACAGAATGGGAGAAAGGGCACTGCATGATCTGGGCACTCGGATACACAAACCTGGGATTCTGTGGGTTTTTTTTTTTATAAAGGTCATAAGTCATAAGGGGCAAACTGGACCCTGCCAGGAAATAACCAAAGCTTCACGGTACGTGAGGAAGCTCGGGTTGTATGTTTAGCGCTGCCAGCGCTTTAAATAATTATCATAACCTATCATTCTAAGTGTTATGTTTGAGCTGCGACTCTAAATTCAAGAATCAGACCACCAGCTCTCTTCTGTTGTAGCTGTGATTGTACGATTATTGGAATCTTCCCAATTCCACACACTGGGGGCGAAGGTTTTAGTCCTCGTCCCTTTCAGGCTGGGAGCTATTCTGCTGCACCGTGCTCACACAAAAACCTGGCCACCCGGCCAGGAGCCAATTAAAACATTGTTGCCAGGTAGCTCCCTTGGTCCAGGGCTCCCTTCTGGCACCACCCTGTCTTTCATGGCACGCCTCTCCGCAGAGGCTGCCAGACCACCTGAGCTTTTCCCAGGTATTTTTATCTATGTTTTACCAGTCCTTGAGGTTTTGCATTAAGCTAATTTGAACATTTTATTAATTTACACGGGTTAAAAATTTATATACATACATGGCTACAAATTTACTGTCATCACTTTTAACAAGTTGCCAAACTAGTGTCCATTAAGGCAACAGCAACCCATCGATTTAACCAAACACCAGGCAAAGCATTTTCACCTTACGAACTCGAAATTAACCCCTTTTCATCTTGCGTTGTTTTTGTCCTGTACACCCGAAAGCCACTGAAGTTCTACCTATTGCCACTGATTGAATTCAAGTTCTCACTGCCTCACCAGTCTCTTTGAACCTTACCTTTTAACAATGAAACCTCATTCACTGCACCAATTTTATGGGTAATATGAACACATGGGCTTGGCATCTGCTAGGCAGATGTCAGGTTTCCAACCCCCACTTCTTGAACGCTCGATTCAAAAAATGCTAATATAATCTACCTCCCTGTTTACATCTCAAACTAGCACGCAGACTAGCCGTCTTTAATATACTTAAGACACACCCGCAGACTAAAGCTCTAGTTTAGAAGAAAAATATTTTCCAAAATATTATATATTAATAGTTTCACGACCATTCCAATTACGATCGTCTGCTAACCAGTACTTGATTTTGATTCCGGGGTGGCAGAAAGCTTGAGGACATCAGAGCTGCACCATGCCTGCGTTCTGTTCCAGGCTGAGGTAAAACGGACCACAAAAACAAAAACAGAATCACCTGGAAAAACTCAGCAGGTCTGACAGCATTGGCGGAGAAGAAAAGAGTTGACGTTTCGAGTCCTCATGACCCTTCGAAACATCAACTCTTTTCTTCTCCGCCGATGCTGCCAGACCTGCTGAGTTTTTCCAGGTCATTCTGTTTTTGTTTTTGTTTTGGATTTCCAGCATCCGCAGTTTTTTTGTTTTTATCTCTGAGGTAAAACGGAGGCTGGGTCACATGACACACTTCCCTTAAAAGTGATGACACGCTGTTACCCCTTAAAGGCACCTCCCAACATTGCCTGGCGGACCTCCAGATGCCCCGGGATGGCAAAGTTACCCAGAGATTCGAGCAACTTAAGCCAGCCATTTCACGCTGCCACCATGTCGTGCCCTTGCAAGCTGTATTTCCCACCAATGGGGTGCTGCCTTCAGTCCAAAGCAATGTTCTGCATATCATGCAACTGAAGAACGTTGTGCATGAATTTTTACCACTGGTGCAATGCCAGGTATGAAGGCCATACACCCCAGTGACCGGCTGATTAAATCATTGCTCCGGCTGTTCGTGGCAGGCAGAGTACAGACAATACTCAACCAACCCGTCCTTGCAAAACCCAAAACAAAACGTTCACTAGAGTACTGCTGAAAAAAGACATTTGGTGAAAGCTTTCCATCTAGCGCTCATCAGGGCAATCGCAGAGAGTGTTCTGGTGAGTGCAAAAGGAAAAGATTCGACAAAATGTCTTTTCTCAGCAAGACTCAAGTCCCGTACCACCAAGCGACAAAACAGCTCTTGTCAGACGTGATTCTGAGATTGGACAGCACCCGCTGACCAACCTTGAGTGGGCCGTTAGCTAACACTAATGACCAATTTCATATGATCAGTTGAACCCGTAGCATAGCTCATTTATACGTGCTAGAAGTGCATACGTTCAACAGATCCATTCTCTGCAAACAAAAGGAATAAGTTCAAGCCTTGCGGGGTTGCTGAACTAATGGGGGCTTCGCCAGAGGATGCTTCACTGTTGCTATCTCCATGGCAATGCCTCGATCAATCTGAATCAACATGCCAAACAAAGAGCATCCCTTAGCTCAGTGGCAAAAATTGCAGCAGTCGTTGGAAATTTGGCATTCTAGCATTTGTCCTGGTGAGTACAAAACACAAAGATCCAGCAACAGGTCACCAGATCCCTCGGTTAGACCACACCTGGAGCACCGTGCACAGTTCTGGTCTCCGTATCCCTCGGTTAGACCACACCTGGAGCACTGTGCACAGTTCTGGTCTCCGTATCCCTCGGTTAGACCACACTTGGATCACTGTGCACAGTTCCGGTCTCCGTATCCCTCGGTTAGACCACACTTGGAGCACTGTGCACAGTTCTGGTCTCCGTATCCCTCGGTTAGACCACACTTGGAGCACTGTGCACAGTTCTGGTCCCCGTATCCCTCAGTTAGACCACACTTGGAGCACTGTGCACAGTTCTGGTCTCCGTATCCCTCGGTTAGACCACACTTGGAGCACTGTGCACAGTTCTGGTCTCCGTATCCCTCGGTTAGACCACACTTGGAGCACTGTGCACGGTTCTGGTCTCCGTATCCCTTGGTTACACCACACCTGGAGCACTGTGCACAGTTCTGGTCTCCGTATCCCTCGGTTAGACCACACTCGGAGCACTGTGCACAGTTCCGGTCTCCGTATCCCTCAGTTAGACCACACTTGGAGCACCGTGCACAGTTCTGGTCTCCGTATCCCTTGGTCAGACCACACTTGAAACACTGTGCACAGTTCTGGTCTCCGTATCCCTCGGTTAGACCACACTTGGATCACTGTGCACAGTTCTGGTCTCCATATCCCTCAGTTAGACCACACTTGGAGCACTGTGCCCAGTTCTGGTCTCCATATCCCTCAGTTAGACCACACTTGGATCACTGTGCACAGTTCTGGTCTCCGTATCCCTTGGTCAGACCACACTTGAAACACTGTGCACAGTTCCGGTCTCTGTATCCCTCGGTTAGACCACACTTGGAGCACTGTGCACAGTTCTGGTCTCCATATCCCTCGGTTAGACCACACTCGGAGCACTGTGCACAGTTCTGGTCTCCGTATCCCTCGGTTAGACCACACTTGGAGCACTGTGCACAGTTCTGGTCTCCGTATCCCTCGGTTAGACCACACTTGGAGCACTGTGCACAGTTCTGGTCTCCGTATCCCTCGGTTAGACCACACTTGAAACACTGTGCACAGTTCTGGTCTCCGTATCCCTCGGTTAGACCACACTTGGAGCACTGTGCACAGTTCTGGTCTCCGTATCCCTCGGTTAGACCACACTTGGAGCACTGTGCACAGTTCTGGTCTCCGTATCCCTCGGTTAGACCACACTTGGAGCACTGTGCACGGTTCTGGTCTCCGTATCCCTTGGTCAGACCACACTTGAAACACTGTGCACAGTTCTGGTCTCCGTATCCCTCGGTTAGACCACACTTGGAGCACTGTGCACAGTTCTGGTCTCCGTATCCCTCGGTTAGACCACACTTGAAACACTGTGCACAGTTGTGGTTCCCAAAATACATGTAAAGGCTGTAGAGAAACTATCGGAGTGGCAAACATTTTTCCACAGGTGATATCAATAATGAGGGAGTGCTGCACTGTTGGAGGGTCAGTACTGAGGGAGTGCTGCACTGTCGGAGGGTCAGTACTGAAGGAGTGCTGCACTGTCAGAGGGTCAGTACTGAGGGAGTGCTGCACTGTCGGAGGGTCAGTACTGAGGGAATGCGGCACTGTCGGAGGGTCAGTACTGAGGGAGTGCTGCACTGTCAGATGGTCAGTACTGAGGGAGTGCTGCACTGTCAGAGGGTCAGTGCTGAGGGAGTGCCGCACTGTCAGAGGGTCAGTACTGAGGGAGTGCTGCACTGTCAGAGGGTCAGTACTGAGGGAGTGCTGAACTGTCGGAGATTCAGTACTGAGGGAGTGCTGCACTGTCAGAGGGTCAGTACTGAGGGAGTGCCGCACTGTCAGAGTGTCAGTACTGAGGGAGTTCTGCACTGTCAGAGGGTCAGTACTGAGGGAGTGCTGCACTGTCGGAGGGTCAGTACTGAGGGAGTGCTGCACTGTCGGAGGGTCAGTACTGAGGGAGTGCTGCACTGTCAGAGGGTCAGTCCTGAGGGAGTGCTGCACTGTCAGAGGGTCAGTCCTGAGGGAGTGCTGCACTGTCGGAGGATCAGTACTGAGGGAGAGCTGCACTGTCGGAGGATCAGTACTGAGGGAGAGCTGCACTGTTGGAGGGTCAGTACTGAGGGAGCGCCGCACTGTCAGAGGGTCAGTACTGAGGGAGTGCTGCACTGTCGGAAACTCAGTACTGAGGGAGTGCTGCAAAGTCGGAGGGTCAGTACTGAGGGAGTGCTGCACTGTCGGAGGGTCAGTACTGAGGGAGTGCTGCACTGTCGGAAACTCAGTACTGAGGGAGTGCTGCACTGTCGGAGGGTCAGTACTGAGGGAGTGCTGCACTGTCAGAGATTCAGTACTGAGGGGGAGCTGCACTGTCGGAGGGTCAGTACTGAGGGAGTGCTGCAAAGTCGGAGGGTCAGTACTGAGGGAGTGCTGCACTGTCGGAGGGTCAGTACTGAGTGTGTGCTGCATTGTCGGAGGGTGAGTACTGAGGGAGGGCCGTACTGTCGGAAACTCAGTACTGAGGGAGTGCTGCACTGTCGGAGGGCAATACTGAGGGAGTGCTGCACTGTCAGAGGGTCAGTACTGAGGGAACTGGGTTTTGTTGGTTCGAATGCTTTGGGATAAATGGATTCCTGCTCCTGTATCTTTGCCGGCTCTGATTACTGAGAGAACTGCAGCACATTCAATGAGTATTTTGCTTTTATGGTCTCGATTCGGACAGAAGTGTTCCTGAAACCTGGATTTCAGAGCCGTTCTAGTCCACCATAGCTGTCCCTTTATCCCCGGGTCCTGTGGCCCGGAGAGCCGTGGTCTCTCTTTTCCCTACAGTGTTTGGAATTTCTTCGTTTCAGGGTGATAATTAACAGAATTGAATGCTGTAGGAAATTACACAGAATTTGTAGTCAAAAAATAGGTTCAACAACTCAACCGAAAATTACAGGAGCTGAAGATCGGCACCGGACACATCTCAACTCTTTCCAACTCACACTCCCTCTCCACGTTGTGTGACTGAATCTCTGAGTTTAACTGCATCAGTACTTACCCTCCGACAGTGCAGCACTCCCTTAGTACTGACCCTCCAACAGTGCAGCACTCCCTCAGTACTGACCCTCCAACAGTGCAGCTCTCCCTCAGTACTGACCCTCAAACAGTGCAGCTCTCCCTCAGTACTGACCCTCCAACAGTGCAGCACTTCCTCAGTACTGACCCTCCGACAGTGCGGCACTCCCTCAGTACTGACCCTCCGACAGGGCAGTGCTCCCTTGTACTGACCCTCCGAAAGTGCAGCACTCCCTCAGTACTGACCCTCTGACTGTGCAGCACTCCCTCAGTACTGACCCTCCGACAGTGCAGCACTCCCTCAGTACTGACCCTCCGACAGTTCAGCTCTCCCTCAGTACTGACCCTCTGACAGTGCAGCACTCCCTCAGTACTGACCCTCCGACAGTGCAGCACTCCCTCAGTACTGACCCTCCGACAGTTCAGCTCTCCCTCAGTACT
>NW_024470584.1:3744438-3792939 GCF_017639515.1 Carcharodon carcharias
GAAGACAGAGGGTAGCAGTGGAAGGGTGCTTTTCTGAATGGAGAGCTGTGACTAGTGGAGTTCCGCAGGAGTCAGTGCTGGGACCTTTGCTGTTTGTAGTATATGTAAATGATTTGGAGGAAAATGTAACTGGGCTAATTAGTAAGTTTGCAGACGACACTAAGGTTGGAAGAGTTGCAGATAGTGAAGAGGATTGTCAAAGGATACAATGGGATATAGATCGGTTGGAGACTTGGGCGGAGAAATGGCAGATGGTGTTTAATCTGGACAAATGCGAGGTAATGCATTTTGGAAGGTCTAATACTGGCAGGAATTATACAGTAAATGGCAGAACACTTAAGTGCATCGACAGGCAGAGGGATCTGGGTGTACAGGTCCACAGGTCACTGAAAGTGGCAACGCAGGTGGATAAGGTAGTCAGGAAGGCATATGACATGCTTGCCTTCATTGGCAGGGGTATTGAGTATAAAAGCTGGGAAGTCATGCTGCAACTGTATAGAACCTTGGTTAGGCCCACTTGGAATATTGCGTGCAATTCTGGTCGCCACATTACCAGAAGGATATGGAGGCATTGGAGAGGGTGCAGAGGAGGTTTACCAGGATGCTGCCTGGTCTGGAGGTTATTAGCTATGAGGAGAGGTTGGAGAAACTCGGATTGTTCTCACTAAAGCGACGGAGATTGAGGGGCGACTTGATAGAAGTTTACAAAATTATGAGTGGCATGGACAGAGTAGATAGTCAGAAGCTTTTCCCCAGGGTGGAAGAGTCAATTACTAGGGGACATAGATTTAAGGTGAGAGGATAAAACTTTAGAGGAGATGTGCGGGGCTAGTTTTTTACACAGAGGGGAGTGAGTGTCTGGAATTCGCTGCCAGAGGCGGTGGTGGAAGCAGGTACGATAGTGGTATTTAAGAGGCAGCTTGACAAATACATGAATAGGATGGGATTAGAGGGATACGGACCCCGGAAGTGCAAAATGTTTTAGGTGACGGGCAATATGATCGGCTCAGGCTTGGAGGGCCGAAGGGCCTGTTCCTGTGCTGTACTTTTCTCTGTTCTTTGTACTAGTGGGAGTAGTCTATAGGCCCCTTACAGGAGCTATAGAGAATAAATCAGGAGATAATGAGAGTGTGTGAAAAAGGCAGTACATTAACCATGGGTGACTTTAATCTTCATGTAGATTGGGAAAATCAAATTGGCAGAGGTAGCCACGAGCAAGAATTCGTAGAGTGTATTCGGGACAGTTCCCTAGAACAATATGTTGTGAATCCAACCAGGGATCAGGCTGTTTTGGATCTGGTAATGTGTAATGAGGCAGGTTTAATAAATGATGTCAGAATAAGGGATCCCCTAGGAAACAGCGATCATAACATGGTGGAATTTAGCATTCAGTTTGACGGTGAGAAACTTGGGTCGGAAACAACTGTGCTAAAATTAAATAAGGGTAATTACAAAGGAACAAGCGCAGAGTTGGCTGGAGTGGACTGGGAAAGGAGTTAAGCAGAAAAGACAGTTGGTGAACAATGGCAGACGTTTAAGAAAATAGTTCATGACTCACAACAAAGATATAACCCAGTGAGAAAGAAGGATTCTAGGAAGGGGATAAACCAACCATGGTTAACCAAGGAAGTTAAGGATAGTATCAACGTGAAAGAATAAAACTTACCATGTGGCAAAGATCAGTGGTAAACCAGAGGATTGGGAAAGATTTAAAAACCAACAAAAGATGACCAAAAAAATAATAAAGAGGGAGAAAATAAAATTTGAGGGTAAACTAGCGAGTAATATAAAAACGATCAGTAAGATCTTCTTTAGATATATAAAAAGGAAGAGAGGAGTCAAAGTGAACATGGGCCCCTTAGAGAATGAGGCTGGGTAATTAGTAAAGGGGAACCAGGAAATGGACGAGGAGTCGAATAAATACTTTGCTTCAGTCTTCATGGTAGAAGACACTAATAGCTTTCCAAAAATACTAAATAATCAAAGGGAAAAGGGTGGGACGTTTGGTGAGGAAATAACTATCAATGGAGAAAAAGTACCAGGGAGACTAATGGGGCTAAAGGCCGATTAATCCTCTGGACTTGATGGGTTGGATCCTAGGATGTTAAAGGAAGTAGCTATAGAAATAGTGGATGCACTGGTAGTAATCTCCCAAGAATCCTTAGATTCTGGAAAAGCCCCAGAGAATTGAAAATCTACCAATGTAACACCCTTATTCAAAAAGGGAGGGAGACAAAAAAACAGTTAACTATAGGCCAGTTAGCTTAACATCCATCATTGGGAAAATGTTAGAGTCTGTTATAAAGGATGCCGTAGCAGAGCATTCAGAAATACATAATCTAATCAAGCACAGTCAGCATGGCTTCATGAAGGGGAAGTCATGCCTGACAAATTTACTAGAGTTCTTTGAGGAGGTAACAAGCAGGATAGATAAAGGGGAACCAGTCGATGTAATATATTTGGATTTCCAAAAGGCATTCGATAAGGTCCTGCACATAAGGCTGCTTAATAAGATAAGAGCCCATGGTGTTGGGGCTAGTATAGTTGCATGGATAGGGGATTGGCTAATTAATAGAAGACAGAGAGTTGGGATATGGGTGGAGGGCCACATGAATCAGTGCTGGGTTCACAATTATTTACAATTTATATGACTGACTTAGATGAGGGAAATGTACTATCGCCAAGTTTGCGAATGGTACAAAAATAGGTGGGAAGACAAGTGGTGAAGATGACACAAGGAGTCTACAGAGGGATACAGGCAGGTTAAGTGAGTGGGGAAAAACGTGACAGATAGAATATGACGTGGGAAAGTGTGAGGTTATGCACTTTAGCAGGAAGAATAGAGGAGCTGAATATTATTTAAATGGGGCAAGACTGCAGCAAGCCGCAGCACAGAGGGATTTGGAAGTCCTCGTGCATGAATCACAAAAAGCTAACATACAAGATTAACAGGTAATAGGGAAGACACGTGGAATGTTGGCCTTTATTTCAAAGGGAATGGAGAATAAAAACAGGGCAGTCTTGCTGAAACTATACAAGGCACTACTTGGACCACACCTGGAACACTGTGAAGAGTTTTGGTCCCCTTATCTAAGGAAAGATGTACTGGAATTGGAGGCAGTCCAGAGAAGGTTCACTAGGTTGATCCCGGGGATGGAGGGATTTTCTTATGAGGAGAGGTTGAGTAGGTTGGGCCTGTACTCATTGGAGTTTAGATGAATGACAGGTGACCTTATTGAAACGTATAAGATTCTTAGGAGGCTTGACAGGTTAGATGCTGAGAGGTTGTTTCCCCTTGTGGGAGAGTCTAGGACTGGAGGGTATAATCTCAGAGTGAGGGGTCACCTATCTGAAACAGAGATGAGGAGGAATTTCCTCCCTCAGAGGGTAGTGAATCTGTGGAACTCTTCACCACAGAGGGTGTAGAAACAGGGTCATTCAGTCTATTCAAGGCTGCGATCGACAGATTTCTAACCAGTGGAGGGACCGGGCAGGGAAACGGAGTTGGGGATTATCAGATCAGCCATGATCTCATTGATGGGCAGAGCTGACTCGATGGGCTGAATGGCCTACTTCTGCTCCTATGTCTTATAGTCTTACGGAGAGCTGGAGACAGTGTGAGAGAGATGGGGAGAGAGAGAGAGAGAGATGGAGAGAGAGAGATGGAGAGAGAGACACAGAGATGAAGAGTGAGAGAGAGAGAGAGAGATGGGGAGAGAGTGAGAGAGATGGAGAGAGAGAGAGAGATGGAGGCGGAGAGAGAGAGAGATAGGGAGAGAGATGGAGAGAGAGAGAGAGAGGGATGAAGAGTGAGAGAGTGAGATGGAGAGAGCGAGAGAAAGATGGCGAGAGAGAGATGTGGAAAGACAGAGAGAGATGGGGAGAAAGTGAGAGAAGGTTGGAGAGAGAGATGTGGAGAGAGCGAGACGGGGAGAGAGAAGGATATAGGGACAGAGAGAGAGAGAGAGAAAGGGTGACAGAGAGACAGTGAGAGAGAGACAGAGAGAGACACGGAGAGGTAGAGAGTGAGAGAAGGAAATACGGAGAGAGAGAGTAAGAGGTAGAGAGAGAAAGAGAGAGAGAGAGAGCGACAGAGAGAGAGACAGAGAGAGCGAGGGGAAGGGAGAGAGATCGAGTGAGGCAGAGTGAGATTGAGAGCGTCAGAGGGAGAGACAGAGAGAGAGAGAGAAAGATAGACAGAGAGACAGAGAGGCACAGAGAGAGACAGAAAGAGAGAGAGAGTCAGGGAGAGAGACAGAAAGAGAGAGACAGAAAGAGAGAGAGAAAGAAAGAAAGATAGAGACAGAGAGGGACACAGAGAGCGAGGGACAGCGAGAGAGAGGCAGAAAGACAGGGACAGAGAGAGACACAGAGAGAGAGACAGAGATAGTGAGAGGCAGAGATTGAGAAAGAGAGACAAAGCGACAAAGACAGTGAGAGAGATAAAGAGAGGCAGAGAGAGAGAGAAAGAGAGACAGAAAGACAGAGACAGAGACAGGGAGAGACAGAGAGAGATAGAGAAACACAGAGAGAGAGAGAAAGAGAGAGATGAGTGAGAGACAGAGTGAGAGACAGAGAGAGAGACAGATAGAGACAGAGAGAGAGGGGGGAGGGACAGAGAGACAGACAGAGAGAGAAAGAGAGACAGGGAGAGAGACAGATAGTTAGAGAGAGACTGAGAGATAGGCAGCCAGAGGATAGAGAGAGTGAGAGAGACAATTAGAGAGAGAGGCTGAGAGAGAGAGAGGCAGAGGTTGAGAGAGAGACAGACAGAGTGAGCACGAGTGAGAGACAGAGATAGAGAGAGAGAAAGAGAGAGAGAAAAAGAGCGTGAGAGAGAGAGAGTGAGAGAGAGACAGGGAGAAAGAGAGACAGAGAGATAGGGGCAGAGAGAGAGAGGAAGAGAGATAGAGAAAGGCAGAGAGAGAAACAGAGGCAGAAACAGAGAGAAAAACAGAGAGACAGAAAGAGAAAGACAGAGACAGACAGAAACAGAGAGAGACAAACAGATGGAGAAAGAGAGCGGCAGAGATTGTGAGAGACAGGGAGAGAAACAGAGAGAGAGAGGGAGGCAGTGAGGGAGAGAGACAGAGAGAGACACTGAGAGACAAAGGGAGGGAAGCAGAGTGAAAGAGATATAAAGAGAGAGGCAGAGAGTGAGATAGATAGTAAGAGACAAAGAGAGATACAGAGAGAGGCAAGAGAGAGACAGAGAGAGAGAGATACAGAGAGAGAGACAGAGAGAGATAGAGAGAGAGACACACACAGAAACAGGGACAGAGAGACAGAGACAGGAAGAGAGAGAAAGACAGGGAGAGGGAGACAGAGTGAGAGAGTGAGAGACAGAGCAAGATATTGAGACAGACACATAAGGAGACAGAAAGAGAGAGACAGAGAGAGAAAGAGAGAGAGACGGAGAGACGGAGACAGAGACAGTTAGAGAGACTGAGAGATAAACAGACAGAGAGAGGCAGAGGTTGAGAGAGAGAGAGTGAGAGGGAAGGAGAAAGAGAGCGAGAAAGAGAACGTGAGAGAGAGAGAAAAAACGAGAGTGAGAGATTGAGAGAGAGAGACAGGGAGAGAGATGAGGCAGAGAGAGAGACAGAAAGAGAGAGAAAAAGAAAAAGAGAGGAACACAGAGAGAGAGGCAAAGAGAGAGAGAGACAGAGACAGTGAGGGAGAAAGACAGAGAGAGAGGGAGAGAGAGAGAGATAGAGAGAGAGAGAGAGAGAAAGACACAACAAGGGAGAGAGAGAGAGACAGCAGGAGAGAGGGAGAGACACACAGAGAGATTGACACAGAGATGGAGAGAGAGACAGAGACAGAGAGAGAGACGGAGAGTGAGAGAAAAACGGACAGAGAGACAGAGAGCAGGAGAAGGACAGAGACAGACAGAGAGAGAGAGAGTGACAGAGAGAGAGAGAAAGAGCAAGAGACAGAGGGAGAGAGACAAAGAAAGAGAAACAGAGGGAGAGACAGATAAAGAGAGACAGACAGAGTGAGAGAGACAGCAAGAGAGACAGACAGAGTGAGAGAGACAGGGAGAGACAGAGAGAGAGACAGAGGGAGAGACAGAAAGAGAGACAGCAAAAGAGAGAGACAGAGAGAGTGAGAGAGACAGGGAGAGACAGAGTCAGAGAGACAGGGAGAGACAGAGAGAGAGAGACAGAGGGAGAGACAGAGAGAAGGTGAGAGACAGAGAGAGTTAGACACAAACTGAGGGAGTGACAGAGAGAGAGGCAGCAAAAGAGAGAGACAGAGAGTGAGAGAGCAGGTGAGAGACAGAGTCAGAGAAACAGAGGGAGAGACAGAGAGAGACGCAGCGAAAGAGAGAGACAGAGAGAGTGAGAGAGAAGACGAGAGACAGAGTCAGAGAGACAGAGGGAGAGACAGAGAGAGACACAGCGAAAGAGAGAGACAGAGAGAAGGCCATGGACAGAGAGACAGGGAGAGACAGAGAGAGAGACAGAGGCAGAGAGAGAGAGAGACACAGCGAAAGAGAGAGACAGAGAGAGTGAGAGAGAAGGTGATAGACAGAGAGCGATAGAGACAGACAGAGAGACAGCTCCCCCTTTAGTACAGGCTGCAAACTGCCTCTCAGTGTTAAGTAAATTTCACTTTGAGGCAGTCGTGAATCATAAAAAGATGCGAAATAGTCAGAAAAGAGACCATGTTCCTTAAAGCAGGAGGCACCAGCATTGAGGACATTTTAAGGAAAGGACCATTTGTGTGTGGATAGATGGAAAGAGACAGGCATGACTTTTCTGTCTAGACATTCTTTCCCTTTCGAGGGGATCTGCATTCATCACTGGTGGTGGCTCCGCAGTGTCCCTTATAAAACACGGTGTACAGACGATAAGAGCAGAGGACGTGGGAGGAGAAGTAGGCCATTCGGCCCATCGAGTCAGCTCTGCCCATCAATGAGATCATGGCTGATCTGATAATCCCCAACTCCGTTTCCCTGCCCGGTCCCTCCACTGGTTAGAAATCTGTCGATCGCATCCTTGAATAGACTGAATGACCCAGTTTCTACACCCTCTGTGGTGAAGAGTTCCACAGATTCACTACCCTCTGAGGGAGGAAATTCCTCCTCATCTCTGTTTCAGATAGGTGACCCCTCACTCTGAGATTATACCCTCCAGTCCTAGACTCTCCCACAAGGGGAAACCACCTCTCAGCATCTAACCTGTCAAGCCTCCTAAGAATCTTATACGTTTCAATAAGGTCACCTGTCATTCATCTAAACTCCAATGAGGACAGGCCCAACCTACTCAACCTCCCCTCACAAGAAAATCCCTCCATCCCCGGGATCAACCTAGTGAACCTTCTCTGGACTGCCTCCAATTCCAGTACATCTTTCCTTAGATAAGGGGACCAAAACTCTTCACAGTGTTCCAGGTGTGGTCCAACTAGTGCCTTGTATGGTTTCAGCAAGACTGCCCTGTTTTTATTCTCCATTCCCTTTGAAATAAAGGCCAACATTCCACGTGTCTTCCCTATTACCTGTTAATCTTGCGCGTTAGCTTTTTGTGATTCATGCACGAGGCCTTCCAAATCCCTCTGTGCTGCGGCTTTCTGCAGTCTTGCTCCATTTAAATAATGTTCAGCTCCTCTACTCTTCCTGCTAAAGTGCATAACCTCACATTTTCCCTCTATATCTAACCCCGTGTTATGCTGGTCTGGTTCAGTTTGTTAACAAGAGTGTACAGGGAGCATTAATCTGTATTTAACCCCATGCTGCACCTGTCCTGGGAGTGTTTGTTGGGGACAGTGTAGAGGGAGATTTATTCTGTATCTAACCCCATGCTGTACCTGTCCTGGGAGTGTTTGATAGGGAGAGCATAGAGGGAGATTTACTCAGTATCTAGTCCTGTGCTGTACCTGTCCTGGGAGTGTTTGATGGGGACAGTGTAGAGGGAGATTTACTCTGTATCTAGTCCTGTGCTGTACCTGTCCTGGGAGTGTTTGATGGGGACAGTGTAGAGGGAGATTTACTCTGTATCTAACCTCGTGCTGTACCTGTCCTGGGAGTGTTTGATGGGGACAGTGTAGAGGGAGATCTACTCTGTACCTAACCCTGTGCTGTAGCTGTCCTGGGAGTGTTTGAGGGTCAGTGTGGAGGGAGATTTACTCTGTATCTAACCCTGTGCTGCACCTGTCCTGGGAGTGTTTGATGGGGACAGTGTAGAAGGAGATTTACTCTGTATCTAACCCCATGCTGTACCTGTGCTGGGAATGTTTAATGGGGACAGTGTAGAGGGAGATTTACTCTGTATCTAACCCCGTGCTGTACCTGTCCTGGGAGTGTTTGATGGGGACAATGTAGAAGGAGATTTCCTTTCAATCTAACCCCGTGCTGTACCAGTCCTGGGAGTGTTTCATGGGGACAGTGTAGAGGGAGATTTACTGTTTATCTAACCAGATGCTGTACCTGTCGTGGGAGTGTTTGATGGGGACAGTGTACAGGGAGATTTACTCTGTATCTAACCCCGTGCTGTACCGGTCCTCGGAGTGTTTGTTGGATACAGTATAGAGGGAGATTTACTCTGTACCTAACCCCGTGCTGTACCTGTCCTGGGAGTGTTTGATGAGGACAGTGTAGAGGGAGATTTACTCTGTACCTAACCCCGTGCTGTACCTGTCCTTGGAGGGTTTAATGTGTACTCTGCAGAGGGAGACTTAAGCTCTATCTAACCCCATGCTGTACCTCTCCTTGGAGTGCTTGATGGTTACAGTGTAGACGGAGATTTACTCTGTATCTAACCCCGTGCTGTACCTGTCCTGGGAGTGTTTGATGGGGACAGTGTAGAGGGAGATTTACTCTGTATCTAACCCCGTGCTGTACCTGTCCTGGGAGTGTTTGATGGGGACAGTGTAGAGGGAGATTTACTCTGTCTAGAACCCTGTGATGTACCTGTCCTTGGAGGGTTTAATGTGTACTCTGCAGAGGGAGCCTTAAACTCTATCGAACCCCATGCTGTACCTGTACTGGGTGTATTAAATGGGAACAGTGTGTAGGGGTTTTTACTCGGTACCTAACCCTGTGCTGTACCTGTCCGGGGAGTGTTTAATGTGTACTCTGTAGAGGGAGACTTAAACTGTATCTAACCCCATGCTGTACCTCTCCTGGGAGTGTTTGATGGGGACAGTGTAGAGGGAGATTTACTCTGTATCTAACCCCGTGCTGTACCTCTCCTGGGAGTGTTTGATGAGGACAGTGTAGAGGGAGATTTACTCTGTATCTAACCCCGTGCTGTACCTGTCCTGGGAGTGTTTGATGGGGACAGTGTAGAGGGAGATTTACTCTGTATCTAACCCCATGCTGTACCTGTCCTGGGAGCGTTTCATGGGGACAGTGTAGAAGGAATATTTCTCTGTATCTAACCTCATGCTGTAGCAGTCATCGGAGTGTTTGTTGGAGATAGTATAGTGGGAGCTTTACTCTGTATCTAACCCCGTGCTGTACCTGTCCTGAGAGTGTTTGATGTGGACAGTGTATAGGGAGATTTACTCTGTATCTAACCCCGTGCTGTACCTGTCCTGGGAGTGTTTGATGGGGACAGTGTAGAGGGAGATTTACTCTGTATCTAACCCCGTGCTGTACCTGTCCTGGGAGTGTTTGATGGGGACAGTGTAGAGGGAGATTTACTCTGTATCTAACCCCGTGCTGTACCTGTCCTGGGAGTGTTTGATGGGGAGGGTGTAGAGGGAGCTTTACTCTGTATCTAACCCCGTGCTGTACCTGTCCTGGGAGTGTTTGATGGGGACGGTGTAGAGGGAGATTTACTCTGTATCTAACCCCGTGCTGTACCTGTCCTGGGAGTGTTTGATGGGGACAGTGTAGAGGGAGATTTACTCTGTATCTAACCCCATACTGTACCTGTCCTGGGAGTGTTTGATGGGGACAGTGTAGAGGGAGATTTGCTCTGTATCTAACCCCGTGCTGTACCTGTCCTGGGAGTGTTTGATGGGGACAGTGTAGAGGGAGATTTACTCTGTATCTAACCCCGTGCTGTACCTGTCCTGGGAGTGTTTGATGGGGACAGTGTAGAGGGAGATTTACTCTGTATCTAACCCCGTGTTGTACCTGTCCTGGGAGTGTTTGATGGGGACAGTGTAGAGGGAGATTTACTCTGTATCTAACCCCGTGCTGTACCTGTCCTGGGAGTGTTTGATGGGGACAGTGTAGAGAGAGATTTACTCTGTATCTAACCCCGTGCTGTACCTGTCCTGGGAGTGTTTGATGGGGACAGTGTAGAGAGAGATTTACTCTGTATCTAACCCCGTGCTGTACCTGTCCTGGGAGTGTTTGATGGGGACAGTATAGAGGGATCTTAACTCTGTATCTAACCCCGTGCTGTACCTGTCCTGGGAGTGTTTGATGGGGACAGTGTAGAGAGAGATTTACTCTGTATCTAACCCCGTGCTGTACCTGTCCTGGGAGTGTTTGATGGGGACAGTATAGAGGGATCTTAACTCTGTATCTAACCCCGTGCTGTACCTGTCCTGGGAGTGTTTGATGGGGACAGTGTAGAGGGAGCATTACTCTGTATCTAACCCCGTGTTGTACCTGTCCTGGGAGTGTTTGATGGGGACAGTGTAGAGGGAGATTTACTCTGTATCTAACCCCGTGCTGTACCTGTCCTGGGAGTGTTTGATGGGGACAGTGTAGAGAGAGATTTACTCTGTATCTAACCCCGTGCTGTACCTGTCCTGGGAGTGTTTGATGGGGACAGTGTAGAGGGAGATTTACTCTGTATCTAACCCTGTGCTGTACCTGTCCAGGGAGTGTTTGATGGGGACAGTGTAGAGGGAGATTTACTCTGTATCTAACCCCGTGCTGTACCTGTCCTGGGAGTGTTTGATGGGGACGGTGTAGAGGGAGCTTTACTCTGTATCTAACCCCGTGCTGTACCTGTCCTGGGAGTGTTTGATGGGGTCAGTGTAGAAGCAACTTTACTCTGTATCTTACACCGTGCTGTCCCTATTCTGGGAGTGTTAGATGGGAACAGTGTGAAGAGAGTTTTACTCTGTATCTAACAATGTGCTGTACCTGTGCTGGGAGTGTTTGATGGGGACAGTGTAGAGGGAGATTTACTCTGTATCTAAACCCTGTGCTGTCCCTGTCCTGGGAGTATATGATGGGGACAGTGTAGAGGGAGAACTATTCTGTATCTTACGCCGTGCTTTACCTGCTCTGGGAGTGTTTGATGGGGATGCTGTACATTTCCTTGGAGGGTTTGATGGGGACAGTGTGGATGGACCTTTACTCAGCATCTAACCCCGTGCTGTTCCTGTCCTGGGAGTGTTTGATGGGGACAGTGTAGAGGCAGATTTACTCTGTATGTAACCCTGTGCTGTAACTGTCCTGGGAGTGTTTGACGGGGATACTATAGAGGGGCCTATACTCTTTATCTAACCCCGTGCTGTACCTGTCCTGGGATTTTTTGATGTGGACATTGTAGAAGGAGACTTACTGTGTATCTAACCCCTTGCTGTACCTGTCCTGGGAGTGTTTGATGAGGACAGTGTAGAAGTAGATTTACTCTGTACCTAACCCCGTGCTGTACCTGTCCTCGGAGTGTTTGATCGGGACAGTGTAGAGGGAGATTTACTCTGTATCTAACCACGTGCTGTACCTGTCCTGGGAGTGTTTGATGGGTACAGTGTAGAGGGAGATTTACTCTGTATCTAACCCTGTGCTGTACCTGTCCTGGGAGTGTTTGATGGGGACAGTGTAGAGGGAGCATTACACTATATCTAACACCGTGCTGGTCCTGGCCAGGGAGTGTTTGATGGGGACAGTGTAGAATAAATTTTACTATCTATCGAACCCCTTGCTGTACCTGTCCTTGGAGTGTTTGATGGGGACAATATAGGAGATTTACTCTGTATCTAACCCCCTGCTGTACCTTTCCTGGGAGTGTTTGATGGGGACAGTGTAGAGGGAGATTTACTCTGTACCTAACCCCATGCTGTACCTGTCCTGGGAGTGTTTGATGGGGACAGTGTAGAGGGAGATTTCCTCTGTACCTAACCCCATGCTGTACCTGTCCTGGGAGTGTTTGATGGGGACAGTGTAGAGGGAGATTTACTCTGTACCTAACCCCATGCTGTACCTGTCCTGGGAGTGTTTGATGGGGACAGTGTAGAGGGAGATTTACTCTGTACCTAACCCCATGCTGTACCTGTCCTGGGAGTGTTTGATGGGGACAGTGTAGAGGGAGATTTACTCTGTACCTAACCCCATGCTGTACCTGTCCTGGGAGTGTTTGATGGGGACAGTGTAGAGGGAGATTTACTCTGTACCTAACCCCATGCTGTACCTGTCCTGGGAGTGTTTGATGGGGACAGTGTAGAGGGAGATTTACTCTGTACCTAACCCCATGCTGTACCTGTCCTGGGAGTGTTTGATGGGGACAGTGTAGAGGGAGATTTACTCTGTACCTATCCCCGTGCTGTACCTGTCCTGGGAGTGTTTGATGGGGACAGTGTAGAGGGAGCTTTACTCTGTATCTAACCCTGTGTTGTACCTGTCCTGGGAGTGTTTGATGGGGACGGTGTAGAGGGAGATTTACTCTGTATCTAACCCCATGCTGTACCTCTCCTGGGAGAGTTTGATGGGGACAGTGTAGAGGGAGATTTACTCTGTATCTAACCCTGTGCTGTACCTGTCCTGGGAGTGTTTGATGGGGACAGTGTAGAGGGAGATTTACTCTGTATCTAACACCGTGCTGTACCTGTCCTGGGAGTGTTTGATGGGGACAGTGTAGAGGGAGTATTACTCTGTATCTAACCCTGTGCTGTACCTGTCCGGGTTGTGAATGATAGGGACAGTGTAGAGCGAGATTTACACTGTATCTAACCCCGTTCTGTACCTGTCCTGGGAGTGTTTGATGGGGACGGTGTAGAGGGAGATTTACTCTGTATCTAACCCCGTGCTGTACCTGTCCTGGGAGTGATTGATGGGGACGGTGTAGAGGGAGATTTACTCTGTATCTAACTCTGTGCTGTACCTGTCCTGGAAGTGTTTGATGGGGTCAGTGTAGAAGCAACTTTACTCTGTATCTTACACCGTGCTGTCCCTATTCTGGGAGTGTTAGATGGGAAGAGTGTGAAGAGAGTTTTACTCTGTATCTAACAATGTGCTGTACCTGTCCTGGGAGTGTTTGATATGGACAATATAGGAGATTTACTCTGTATCTAACCCCCTGCTGTACCTGTCCTGGGAGTGTTACAGGGGGACAGTGTAGAGGGAGATTTACTCTGTACCTAACCCCGTGCTGTACCTGTCCTGGGAGTGTTTGATGGGGACAGTGTAGAGCGAGATTTACTCTGTATCTAACCCTGTGCTGTACCTGTCCTGGGAGTGTTTGATGGGGACAGTGTAGAGGGAGATTTACTCTGTATCTAACCCCGTGCTGTACCTGTCCTGAGAGTGTTTGATGGGGACAGTGTAGAGGGAGATTTACTCTGTATCTAACCCTGTGCTGTACCTGTCCTGGGAGTGTTTGATGGGGACAGTGTAGAGGGAGCTTTACTCTGTATCTAACCCTGTGCTGTACCTGTCCTGGGAGAGTTTGATGGGGACAGTGTAGAGGGAGATTTACTCTGTATCTAACCCCGTGCTGTACCTGTCCTGAGAGTGTTTGATGGGGACAGTGTAGAGGGAGCTTTACTCTGTATCTAACCCTGTGCTGTACCTGTCCGGGTTGTGAATGATAGGGACAGTGTAGAGCGAGATTTACACTGTATCTAACCCCGTGCTGTACCTTTCCTGGGAGCGTTTGATGGAGACAGTGTAGAGGGAGTTTTACTCTGTATCTAACCCCGTTCTGTACCTGTCCTGGGAGTGATTGATGGGGACAGTGTAGAGGGAGATTTACTCTGTATCTAACCCCGTGCTGTACCTGTCCTGGGAGTGATTGATGGGGACGGTGTAGAGGGAGATTTACTCTGTATCTAACTCTGTGCTGTACCTGTCCTGGGAGTGTTTGATGGGGTCAGTGTAGAAGCAACTTTACTCTGTATCTTACACCGTGCTGTCCCTATTCTGGGAGTGTTAGATGGGAAGAGTGTGAAGAGAGTTTTACTCTGTATCTAACAATGTGCTGTACCTGTCCTGGGAGTGTTTGATGGGGACAGTGTAGAGGGAGATTTACTCTGTATCTAAAACCTGTGCTGTCCCTGTCCTGGGAGTATATGATGGGGACAGTGTAGAGGGAGAACTATTCTGTATCTTACGCCGTGCTTTACCTACTCTGGGAGTGTTTGATGGGGATGCTGTACATTTCCTTGGAGGGTTTGATGGGGACAGTGTGGATGGACCTTTACTCGGCATCTAACCCCGTGCTGTTCCTGTCCAGGAGTGTTTGATGGGGACAGTGTAGAGGGAGATTTACTCTGCATCTAAACCCATGCTGTATCTCTCCTGGGCGTGTTTTTTGGAGACAGTATAGAGGCAGATTTACTCTGTATGTAACCCTGTGCTGTAATTGTCCTGGGAGTGTTTGACGGGGATACTGTAGAGGGGCCTATACTCTTTATCTAACCCCGTGCTGTACCTGCCTGGGAGTGTTTGATGGGGACAGTGTAGAGGGAGATTTACGCTGTATCTAACCCTGTGCTGTACCTGTCCTGGGAGTGTTTGATGAGGACAGTGTAGAAGTTGATTTACATTGTTTCTAACCCCATGCTGTACCTGTCCTGGGAATGTTTGATGGGGACAGTGTAGAGGGAGCCGTAAACTCTATCTAACCCCATGCTGTACCTGTACTGGGTGTATTAAATGGGAACAGTGTGTAGGGATTTTTACTCTGTATCTAACCCCGTGCTGTACCTGTCCTGGGAGTGTTTAATGTGAACTCTGTAGAGGGAGCCTTAAACTGTATCTAACCCCATGCTGTACATCTCCTGGGAGTGTTTGATGGGGACAGTGTAGAGGGAGATTTACTCTGTATCTAACCCCGTGCTGTACCTGTCCTGGGAGTGTTTGATGGGGACAGTGTAGAGGGAGATTTACTCTGTATCTAACCCCGTGCTGTACCTGTCCTGGGAGTGTTTGATGGGGACAGTGTAGAGGGAGATGTACTCTGTATCTAACCCCGTGCTGTACCTGTCCTGGGAGTGTTTGATGGGGACAGTGTAGAGGGAGATTTACTCTGTATCTAACCCCGTGCTGTACCTGTCCTGGGAGTGTTTGATGGGGACGGTGTAGAGGGAGATTTACTCTGTCTAGAAAACTGTGCTGTACCTGTCCTGGGAGTGTTTGATGGGGACGGTGTAGAGGGAGATTTACTCTGTCTAGAAAACTGTGCTGTACCTGACCTTGGAGGGTTTAATGTCTACTCTGCAGAGGGAGCCTTAAACTCTATCTAACCCAATGCTGTACCTGTACTGGGTGTATTAAAAGGGAACAGTGTGTAGGGATTTTTACTCGGTATCTAACCCCATGCTGTACCGGTCCTGGGAGTGTTTGATGAGGATAGTATAGAGGGAGATTTACTCTGCATCTAACACGGTGCTGTACCTGTCCTGGGAGTGTTTGATGGGGACAGTGTAGAGGGAGATTTACTCTGTATCTAACCCCGTGCTGTACCTGTCCTGGGAATGTTTGATGGGGACAGTGTAGAGGGAGATTTACTCTGTATCTAACCCCATGCTGTACCTGTCCTGGGAGTATATGATGGGGACAGTGTAGAGGGAGATTTACTCTGTATCTAACCCTGTGCTGTACCTGTCCGGGTTGTGTTTGATGGGGACAGTGTAGAGGGAGATTTACACTGTATCTAACCCCGTTCTGTACCTGTCCTGGGAGTGTTTGATGGGGACAGTGTAGAAGGAATTTTACTCTGTATCTAACCCCGTGCTGTACCTGTCCTGGGAGCGGTTGATGTGGACAGTGTAGAGGGAGATTTACTCTGTATCTAACCCCGTGCTGTACCTGTCCTGGGAGCGGTTGATGTGGACAGTGTAGAGGGAGATTTACTCTGTATCTAACCCCGTGCTGTACCTGTCCTGGGAGGGTTTGATGGAGACGGTGTAGAGGGAGATTTACTCTGTATCTAACCTCGTGTTGTACCTGTCCTGGGAGTGTTCGATGGGGACAGTGTAGAGGGAGATTTACTCTGTATCTAACCCCGTGCTGTACCTGTCCTGGGAGTGTTTGATGGGGACGGTGTAGAGGGACCTTTACTCTGTATCTAACCCCGTGCTGTACCTGTCCTGGGAGTGTTTGATGGGGACGGTGTAGAGGGACCTTTACTCTGTATCTAACCCCGTGCTGTACCTGTCCTGGGAGTGTTTGATGGGGACGGTGTAGAGGGAGATTTACTCTGTATCTAACCCCGTGCTGTACCTGTCCTGGGAGTGTTTGATGGGGACAGTGTAGAGGGAGCTTTATTCTGTATATAACCCCGTGCTGTATTTTCCTGGGAGTGTTTGATGGGGACAGTGTAGAGGGTGATTTACTCTGTATCTAACCCCGTGCTGTACCTGTCCTGGGAGTGTTTGATGGGGACGGTGTGGAGGGAGATTTACTCTGTATCTAACCCTGTGCTTTACCTGTCCTGGGAGTGTTTGATGGGGACAGTGTAGAGGGAGATTTACTCTGTATCTAACCCCGTGCTGTACCTGTCCTGGGAGTGTTTGATGGGGACAGTGTAGAGGGAGATTTACTCTGTATCTAACCCCGTGCTGTACCTGTCCTGGGAGTGTTTGATGGGGACAGTGTAGAGGGAGATTTACTCTGTATCTAACCCCGTGCTGTACCTGTCCTGGGAGTGTTTGATGGGGACAGTGTAGAGGGAGATTTACTCTGTATCCAACCCCGTGCTGTACCTGTCCTGGGAGTGTTTGATGGGGACGGTGTAGAGGGAGATTTACTCTGTACCTAACCCCGTGCTGTACCTGTCCTGGGAGTGTTTGATGGGGACGGTGCAGAGGGAGATTTACTCTGTATCTAACCCCGTGCTGTACCTGTCCTGGGAGTGTTTGATGGGGACAGTGTAGAGGGAGATTTACTCTGTATCTAACCCCGTGCTGTACCTGTCCTGGGAATGTTTGATGGGGACAGTGTAGAGCGGTATTTACTCTGAATCAGTTGACTGAAAGCAGCTATTATCTCTGTTTGGCTGTCACGTTCTCTCAGATGCCATTAATCTTGGCCCAATGCTCTCGTCTTGTGTAAGAACAGCAGCTTGTTTTTATCTTTCTGTATCAGGCTCCGATCTTGGATGTCACTGTCATGGTATTTCCTCAAGTTTAATCTTTGCCTCCATCTGTGGAGCTGTCTGATTGTTATTTGACAATCACTGAGGGATAGATACTCTCCACTTTCACGCTGCTCACAGTTGATCCCTTCATCCACCTATTATTCTGCAAATCCTGGGGCTTTAGCCCCGGGTAAGCTGTGTTGTGGGCAGTGTGTGAACCACTGAAATCTTAATCCCACGTCCCAGCTCTCCCTGATCAGTAACCCTTTGAATGGAAGGAGTGTTTGCGTTCCTTCATCCCCCAGCAAGTGGACAATTTTAAATCCAGCAGCAAGTTCTTGTGGGTTTAAATAAAGATGGTTGTGGTTGTTGGAGATCAGTCATCTCAGCTCCAGGATATCACTGCAGGATTTCCTCAGGGTGGTGTCCTCGGCCCAACCATCTTCAGCTGCTTCATCAATGACCTTCCTTCCATCATAAGGTCAGAAGTGGGGATGTTCGCTGATGATTGCACAATGTTCACACCATTCACCACTCCTCAGATACTCAAGCAGAACATGTCCAAATGCAGCAAGACCTGGACAATATCCAGGCTTGGGCTGACAAGTGGTAAGTAACATTCACGCCACACAAGTGTCAGGCAATGTCCATCTCCAACAAGAGAGAAGCTAACCATCGCCCCTTGATGTTCAATGGCATCACCATCACTGAATCCCCCCACTATCAACATCCTGGGGATTACCATTGACCAGAAACTGAACTGGGACCAGCCATATAAATACTGTGGCTACAAGAGCAGGTCAGAGGCTGGGAATCCTGTGGAGAGTAACTCACCTCCTGACTCCCCAAAACCTGTCCACCATCTACAAAGCACAAGTCAGGAGTGTGATGGGATACTCCCCACTTGCCTGGATGAGTGCAGCTCCCACAACACTCAAGAAGCTCGACACCGTCCAGGACAAAGCAGCCCCGCTTGATCGGCCCCCCCCATCCACAAACATTCACTCCCTCCACCACCGACGCACAGTAGCAGCAGTGTGTGTACCATCTACAAGATGCACTGCAGGAATTCACCAAGGCTCCTTCGACAGCACCTTCCAAACCCACGACCACTACCATCTAGAAGGACAAGGGCAGCAGATAGATGGGGAACACCACCATCTGGAAGTTCCCCTCCAAGTCACTCACCATCCTGACTTGGAAATATATCGGCTGTTCCTTCACTGTCGCTGGGTCCAAATCCTGGAACTCCCTCCCTAACAGCGCTGTGGGTGTACCTACACCACACGGACAAAATCCTGGAACTCCCTCTCTAACAGCGCTGTGGGTGTACCTACACCACACGGGGACAAAATCCTGGAACTCCCTCCCTAACAGCGCTGTGGGTGTACCTACACCACACGGGGACAAAATCCTGGAACTCCCTCCCTAACAGCGCTGTGGGTGTACCTACACCACAGGGACAAAATCCTGGAACTCCCTCCCTAACAGCACCGTGGGTGTACCTACACCACAGGGACAAAATCCTGGAACTCCCTCCCTAACAGCGCCGTGGGTGTACCTACACCACACGGACAAAATCCTGGAACTCCCTCCCTAACAGCGCTGTGGGTGTACATACACCACAGGGGACAAAATCCTGGAACTCCCTCCCTAACAGCGCTGTGGGTGTACCTACACCACATGGGACAAAATCCTGGAACTCCCTCCCTAACAGCGCTGTGGGTGTACCTACACCACACGGACAAAATCCTGGAACTCCCTCCCTAACAGCACTGTGGGTGTACCTACACCACAGGGACAAAATCCTGGAACTCCCTCCCTAACAGCGCTGTGGGTGTACCTACACCACACGGACAAAATCCTGGAACTCCCTCCCTAACAGCGCTGTGGGTGTACCTACACCACAGGGACAAAATCCTGGAACTCCCTCCCTAACAGCGCTGTGGGTGTACCTACACCACAGGGACAAAATCCTGGAACTCCCTCCCTAACAGCACTGTGGGTGTACCTACACCACACGGACAAAATCCTGGAACTCTATCCCTAACAGCACTGTGGGTGTACCTACACCACAGGGGACAAAATCCTGGAACTCCCTCCCTAACAGCGCTGTGGGTGTACCTACACCACAGGGGACAAAATCCTGGAACTCCCTCCCTAACAGCGCTGTGGGTGTACCAACACCACAGGGGACAAAATCCTGGAACTCCCTCCCTAACAGCGCTGTGGGTGTACCTACACCACAGGGGACAAAATCCTGGAACTCCCTCCCTAACAGCGCTGTGGGTGTACCAACACCACAGGGGACAAAATCCTGGAACTCCCTCCCTAACAGCGCCGTGGGTGTACCTACACCACACGGACAAAATCCTGGAACTCCCTCCCTAACAGCACTGTGGGTGTACCTACACCACACGGACAAAATCCTGGAACTCCCTCCCTAACAGCACTGTGGGTGTACCTACACCACAGGGATAAAATCCTGGAACTCCCTCCCTAACAGCGCTGTGGGTGTACCTACACCACAGGGGACAAAATCCTGGAACTCCCTCCCTAACAGCGCTGTGGGTGTACCAACACCACAGGGGACAAAATCCTGGAACTCCCTCCCTAACAGCGCTGTGGGTGTACCTACACCACACGGACAAAATCCTGGAACTCCCTCCCTAACAGCACTGTGGGTGTACCTACACCACACGGACAAAATCCTGGAACTCCCTCCCTAACAGCACTGTGGGTGTACCTACACCACAGGGACAAAATCCTGGAACTCCCTCCCTAACAGCGCCGTGGGTTTACCTACACCACATGGGGACAAAATCCTGGAACTCCCTCCCTAACAGCACTGTGGGTTTACCTGCACCACAGGGACAAAATCCTGGAACGCCCTCCCTAACAGCACTGTGGGTGTACCTACACCACAGGGACAAAATCCTGGAACTCCCTCCCTAACAGTGCTGTGGGTGTACCTACACCACACGGACAAAATCCTGGAACTCCCTCCCTAACAGCGCTGTGGGTGTACCTACACCACAGGGACAAAATCCTGGAACTCCCTCCCTAACAGCGCCGTGGGTGTACCTACACCACACGGACAAAATCCTGGAACTCCCTCCCTAACAGCACTGTGGGTGTACCTACACCACAGGGGACAAAATCCTGGAACTCCCTCCCTAACAGCGCTGTGGATGTATCTACACCACAGGGACTGCAGCGGCTCAAGAAGGCAGCTCACCACCACCTTCTCAAGGGGCAATTAGCGATGGGCAATAAATGCTGGGCCCGGCCAGCGAAACCCACATCCTGTCAATGAATAAAAATAGTTGACCTGCTCAGCCTGAAATCGACCTCTTTGGATCTCCCTCACACATACTTGCTCAAGAGGAGTACAGTTAAAGAGAATAGTGCACTTTTACAGGTTAGAAACAAGGAAGTGACTGTTCTGTTTTCGAGAATGTGCATTCGCAGGCCTGCTGAACGAGCTGTCTTCACTCCAGACGTGCAGTTCAAGTAAATTCAACAGCCCATGCGGATTTCCGAATTCTCTGTAAGAGATGGACAGTCTGCAGGTCTGACTTGGGTTGCTTGTAGCCCAGTTACCAGGAGCTCAGTTTGCTGTATTGGGGAGCTCGATAAGCAACCGGCTGGGAGACTTTGCGATGTTACAGCCTCTGGGTCTAAAGGCGTAGATGCTGTTGCCTTTGCTGCTGCTGCTGCTTGTCTGTCTCTCTACACACAACTCTTCGTGAGGTCAAAGGAGACCATCAAGGCTGCTCTACCATGTGGCTCATCTTGGTTCCCTTGGACTTAGGTTGGAACAGCCACAGCCTGGGTTACTGCTGAAGGTATTAACCCCCGCCGGGAGTTGTGACAATCACTGCCTTTGTCGCAGAATGACCCATTCAAATCAGGAATGTCTTTTGGGTGGTCTCAGGATTTGGTTGGTTGACACCCCTTAGCCTGGAACCATGAGACCACAAGACATAGGAGCAGAAATTAGGCCATTCGGCCCATCGAGTCTGCTCCGCCATTCAATCATGGCTGATAAGTTTCTCAACCCCATTCTCCCGCCTTCTCCCCGTAACCTTTGATCCCCCTTACCAATCAAGAGCCTATCTATCTCGGTCTTCAATACACTCAATGACCTGGCCTCCACAGCCTTCTGTGGCAATGAATTCCATGGATTCACCACTCTCTGGCTGAAGAAGTCAGGCCGCAAAGCCTGGGGCTGTAGTTCAGTCAGGCCGCAAAGCCTGGGGCTGTAGTTCAGTCAGGCCGCAAAGCCTGGGGCTGTAGTTCAGTCAGGCCGCAAAGCCTGGGGCTGTAGTTCAGTCAGGCCGCAAAGCCTGGGGCTGTAGTTCAGTCAGGCCACAGAGCCTGGGGCTGTAGTTCAGTCAGGCCGCAAAGCCTGGGGCTGTAGTTCAGTCAGGCCGCAAAGCCTGGGGCTGTAGTTCAGTCAGGCCGCAAAGCCTGGGGCTGTAGTTCAGTCAGGCCGCAAAGCCTGGGGCTGTAGTTCCAGGAAAGGCCGCAAAGCCTGGGGCTGTAGTTCAGTCAGGCCGCAAAGCCTGGGGCTGTAGTTCAGTCAGGCCGCAAAGCCTGGGGCTGTAGTTCAGTCAGGCCGCAAAGCCTGGGGCTGTAGTTCCAGGAAAGGCCGCAAAGCCTGGGGCTGTAGTTCAGTCAGGCCGCAAAGCCTGGGGCTGTAGTTCAGTCAGGCCACAAAGCCTGGGGCTGTAGTTCCAGGAAAGGCCGCAAAGCCTGGGGCTGTAGTTCAGTCAGGCCGCAAAGCCTGGGGCTGTAGTTCCAGGAAAGGCCGCAAAGCCTGGGGCTGTAGTTCAGTCAGGCCACAGAGCCTGGGGCTGTAGTTCAGTCAGGCCGCAAAGCCTGGGGCTGTAGTTCAGTCAGGCCGCAAAGCCTGGGGCTGTAGTTCAGTCAGGCCGCAAAGCCTGGGGCTGTAGTTCCAGGAAAGGCCGCAAAGCCTGGGGCTGTAGTTCAGTCAGGCCGCAAAGCCTGGGGCTGTAGTTCAGTCAGGCCGCAAAGCCTGGGGCTGTAGTTCAGTCAGGCCGCAAAGCCTGGGGCTGTAGTTCCAGGAAAGGCCGCAAAGCCTGGGGCTGTAGTTCAGTCAGGCCGCAAAGCCTGGGGCTGTAGTTCAGTCAGGCCGCAAAGCCTGGGGCTGTAGTTCAGTCAGGCCGCAAAGCCTGGGGCTGTAGTTCCAGGAAAGGCCGCAAAGCCTGGGGCTGTAGTTCAGTCAGGCCGCAAAGCCTGGGGCTGTAGTTCCAGGAAAGGCCGCAAAGCCTGGGGCTGTAGTTCAGTCAGGCCGCAAAGCCTGGGGCTGTAGTTCAGTCAGGCCGCAAAGCCTGGGGCTGTAGTTCCAGGAAAGGCCGCAAAGCCTGGGGCTGTAGTTCGGTCAGGCCGCAAAGCCTGGGGCTGTAGTTCAGTCAGGCCGCAAAGCCTGGGGCTGTAGTTCAGTCAGGCCGCAAAGCCTGGGGCTGTAGTTCAGTCAGGCCGCAAAGCCTGGGGCTGTAGTTCCAGGAAAGGCCGCAAAGCCTGGGGCTGTAGTTCAGTCAGGCCGCAAAGCCTGGGGCTGTAGTTCAGTCAGGCCGCAAAGCCTGGGGCTGTAGTTCAGTCAGGCCGCAAAACCTGGGGCTGTAGTTCAGTCAGGCCGCAAAGCCTGGGGCTGTAGTTCCAGGAAAGGCCGCAAAGCCTGGGGCTGTAGTTCAGTCAGGCCGCAAAGCCTGGGGCTGTAGTTCAGTCAGGCCGCAAAGCCTGGGGCTGTAGTTCAGTCAGGCCGCAAAGCCTGGGGCTGTAGTTCAGTCAGGCCGCAAAGCCTGGGGCTGTAGTTCCAGGAAAGGCCGCAAAGCCTGGGGCTGTAGTTCAGTCAGGCCGCAAAGCCTGGGGCTGTAGTCCAGTCAGGCCGCAAAGCCTGGGGCTGTAGTTCAGTCAGGCCGCAAAGCCTGGGGCTGTAGTTCAGTCAGGCCGCAAAGCCTGGGGCTGTAGTTCAGTCAGGCCGCAAAGCCTGGGGCTGTAGTTCCAGGAAAGGCCGCAAAACCTGGGGCTGTAGTTCGGTCAGGCCGCAAAGCCTGGGGCTGTAGTTCCAGGTCGGTCCGCACACTTAACCTATGCAGCAAAGACGACTGTTAAAAACAGGCTCCTCTCCAATCGAGTTTATTGCAACATCAGGATTCACAATCCCATGAGAAAGATTTGAGGGGGACAGGAGATTGTGAAGCGTCCAGCTGTTCGACTGGGCGAGCCTCGCCGCCTGTCGGAAGTCATCCCGTTTCTGTACACCCTCTGCCCACAAACACCCACTCGCTGCCCCCCCCACCACCACGGATCCCCCTCCTCCCCACGGATCCCCCTCCTCCAACCCCAGTGCAGTTTATCCCTGTCCCCACCATATACAAGGCACTCAAGCACATCTTTAAAAGCACTTTAATACAAATTAATACAAGAGAAATTGGCTGAGAGCTGAATGGCCTCCTCCTGTTCCTGTGTAACAGGATCGAGAAGGGCTGAATGGCCTCCTCCTGTTCCTGTGTCTCAGTATCGAGAGGGGCTGAATGGCCTCCTCCTGTTCCTGTGTAACAGGATCGAGAAGGGCTGAATGGCCTCCTCCTGTTCCTGTGTAACAGGATCGAGAAGGGCTGAATGGCCTCCTCCTGTTCCTGTGTCTCAGAATCGAGAGGGGCTGAATGGCCTCCTCCTGTTCCTGTGTAACAGGATCGAGAGGGGCTGAATGTCCTCCTCCTGTTCCTGTGTAACAGTATGGAGAGGGGCTGAATGGCCTCCTCCTGTTCCTGCGTAACAGGATCGAGAGGGGCTGAATGTCCTCCTCCTGTTCCTGTGTATCAGGATCGAGAGGGGCTGAATGTCCTCCTCCTGTTCCTGTGTATCAGTATCGAGAGGGGCTGAATGTCCTCCTCCTGTTCCTGTGTATCAGTATGGAGAGGGGCTGAATGGCCTCCTCCTGTTCCTGTGTCTCAGAATCGAGAGGGGCTGAATGTCCTCCTCCTGTTCCTGGATATCAGTATCGAGAGGGGCTGAATGGCCTCCTCCTGTTCCTGTGTATCAGTATGGAGAGGGGCTGAATGTCCTCCTCCTGTTCCTGGATATCAGTATGGAGAGGGGCTGAATGGCCTGCTCCTGTTCCTGTGTAACAGTATGGAGAGGGGCTGAATGTCCTCCTCCTGTTCCTGGATATCAGTATGGAGAGGGGCTGAATGTCCCCCTCCTGTTTCCCTGGAGAGAGGTGCTTGAATTTCCGAAGCATATTTGATATTTGGTGCTCAGATAAGTGATTCTAAAGCGGAGCAGGACTGACAAAACAAAGATAAATGTAGATTGGTGAAGCATGGCCGATACTAGTTCGACCAAAGTGTCGCTGGCTGTGACGCACTCTCTCTCGCCCCCTGACGCACCACTTCCTTATCACACCGCGAGGATTGTCAGGGGCACAAGCGTAGCTCACTCAGGCTTTGAAAACTTCTGAGGCTGCAGCGACTCATAGGTATCCAACTGACGCCCATCCAGGCCCTGTGGGAAAACAGGGAGTGAGAGAGAGAGTGAGAGGGAGGTGGTTAGAGATAACGTCACAGGGAGTGAGGGAGAGAGAGAGAGAGGTGGTTAGAGATAACGTCACAGGGAGTGAGGGAGAGAGAGAGAGAGGTGGTTAGAGATAACGTCACAGGGAGTGAGGGAGAGAGAGAGAGAGAGGGAGAGAGGTGGGTTAGAGATAATGTCACAGAGATGGAGAGAGAGAGAGAGAGAGAGGTGGGTTAGAGATAACGTCACAGGGATGGAGAGAGAGAGAGAGAGAGAGAGAGGTGGGTTAGAGATAATGTCACAGGGAGTGAGGGAGAGAGAGAGAGAGAGGTGGGTTAGAGATAACGTCACAGGGATGGAGAGAGAGAGAGAGAGAGAGAGAGGTGGGTTAGAGATAATGTCACAGGGAGTGAGGGAGAGAGAGAGGGAGGTGGTTAGAGATAACGTCACAGGGAGTGAGGGAGAGAGAGAGAGAGAGGGAGAGAGGTGGGTTAGAGATAATGTCACAGGGATGGAGAGAGAGAGAGAGAGAGAGAGGTGGGTTAGAGATAACATCACAGGGATGGAGAGAGAGAGAGAGAGAGAGAGAGGTGGGTTAGAGATAACGTCACAGGGATGGAGAGAGAGAGTGAGAGAGAGAGAGAGAGAGAGAGGTGGGTTAGAGATAACGTCACAGGGATGGAGAGAGAGAGAGAGAGAGAGAGAGGTGGGTTAGAGATAACGTCACAGGGATGGAGAGAGAGAGTGAGAGAGAGAGAGAGAG
Organism: Carcharodon carcharias; assembly: GCF_017639515.1. Classification (NCBI taxonomy): domain Eukaryota; kingdom Metazoa; phylum Chordata; class Chondrichthyes; order Lamniformes; family Lamnidae; genus Carcharodon; species Carcharodon carcharias. The sequence goes on from NW_024470584.1 coordinate 3,769,960, forward strand.
GTGGGTTATAGATAATGTCACAGAGATGGAGAGAGAGAGAGAGAGAGGTGGGTTAGTGATAATGTCACGGGGATGGAAAGAGAGAGAGAGAGACAGAGAGAGAGAGAGGTGGCTTAGAGATAATGTCACAGGGATGGAGAGAGAGAGAGAGAGAGGTGGGTTAGTGATAATGTCACAGGGATGGAGAGAGATAGAGAGAGAGGTGGGTTAGTGATAATGTCACAGGGATGGAGAGAGATAGAGAGAGAGGTGGGTTAGTGATAATGTCACAGGGATGGAAAGAGAGAGAGAGAGACAGAGAAAGAGAGAGGTGGGTTAGAAATAATGTCACAGGGATGGAGAGAGAGAGAGGTGGGTTAGAGATAACGTCACAGGGATGGAGAGAGAGAGGGAGAGAAGTGGGTTAGTGATAATGTCACAGGGATGGAGAGAGGGAGAGAGAGAGGGAGAGAGGTGGGTTAGTGATAATGTCACAGGGATGGAAAGAGAGAGAGAGAGACAGAGAAAGAGAGAGGTGGGTTAGAAATAATGTCACAGGGATGGAGAGAGAGAGAGGTGGGTTAGAGATAACGTCACAGGGATGGAGAGAGAGAGGGAGAGAAGTGGGTTAGTGATAATGTCACAGGGATGGAGAGAGGGAGAGAGAGAGGGAGAGAGGTGGGTTAGTGATAATGTCACGGGGATGGAAAGAGAGAGAGAGAGACAGAGAAAGAGAGAGGTGGGTTAGAAATAATGTCACAGGGATGGAGAGAGAGAGAGGTGGGTTAGAGATAACGTCACAGGGATGGAGAGAGAGAGGGAGAGAAGTGGGTTAGTGATAATGTCACAGGGATGGAGAGAGGGAGAGAGAGAGGGAGAGAGGTGGGTTAGTGATAATGTCACAGGGATGGAAAGAGAGAGAGAGAGACAGAGAAAGAGAGAGGTGGGTTAGAAATAATGTCACAGGGATGGAGAGAGAGAGAGGTGGGTTAGAGATAACGTCACAGGGATGGAGAGAGAGAGGGAGAGAAGTGGGTTAGTGATAATGTCACAGGGATGGAGAGAGGGAGAGAGAGAGGGAGAGAGGTGGGTTAGTGATAATGTCACGGGGATGGAAAGAGAGAGAGAGAGACAGAGAAAGAGAGAGGTGGGTTAGAAATAATGTCACAGGGATGGAGAGAGAGAGAGGTGGGTTAGAGATAACGTCACAGGGATGGAGAGAGAGAGGGAGAGAAGTGGGTTAGTGATAATGTCACAGGGATGGAGAGAGGGAGAGAGAGAGGGAGAGAGGTGGGTTAGTGATAATGTCACAGGGATGGAAAGAGAGAGAGAGAGACAGAGAAAGAGAGAGGTGGGTTAGAGATAACGTCACAGGGATGGAGAGAGAGAGGGAGAGAAGTGGGTTAGTGATAATGTCACAGGGATGGAGAGAGGGAGAGAGAGAGGGAGAGAGGTGGGTTAGTGATAATGTCACGGGGATGGAAAGAGAGAGAGAGAGACAGAGAAAGAGAGAGGTGGGTTAGAAATAATGTCACAGGGATGGAGAGAGAGAGAGGTGGGTTAGAGATAATGTCACAGGGATGGAGAGAGAGAGAGAGAGGTGGGTTAGTGATAATGTCACAGGGATGAAGAGAGAGATAGAGAGAGAGGTGGGTTAGTGATAATGTCACAGGGATGAAGAGAGAGAGAGAGAGGTGGGTTAGTGATAATGTCACAGGGATGGAGAGAGATAGAGAGAGAGGTGGGTTAGTGATAATGTCACGGGGATGGAAAGAGAGAGAGAGAGACAGAGAGAGAGAGAGGTGGGTTAGAAATAATGTCACAGGGATGGAGAGAGAGAGAGGTGGGTTAGAGATAACGTCACAGGGATGGAGAGAGAGAGGGAGAGAAGTGGGTTAGTGATAATGTCACAGGGATGGAGAGAGGGAGAGAGAGAGGGAGAGAGGTGGGTTAGTGATAATGTCACGGGGATGGAAAGAGAGAGAGAGAGACAGAGAAAGAGAGAGGTGGGTTAGAAATAATGTCACAGGGATGGAGAGAGAGAGAGGTGGGTTAGAGATAATGTCACAGGGATGGAGAGAGAGAGAGGTGGGTTAGAGATAACGTCACAGGGATGGAGAGAGAGAGGGAGAGAAGTGGGTTAGTGATAATGTCACAGGGATGGAGAGAGGGAGAGAGAGAGGGAGAGAGGTGGGTTAGTGATAATGTCACAGGGATGAAGAGAGAGAGAGAGAGGTGGGTTAGTGATAATGTCACAGGGATGGAGAGAGAGACAGAGAGAGGTGGGTTAGTGATAATGTCACGGGGATGGAGAGAGAGAGAGAGAGAGAGAGGTGGGTTAGAGATAACGTCACAGGGATGGAGAGAGAGAGAGAGGTGGGTTAGTGATAATGTCACAGGGATGGAGAGAGAGAGAGAGAGAGAGAGGTGGGTTAGAGATAACGTCACAGGGATGGAGAGAGAGAGAGAGGTGGGTTAGTGATAATGTCACAGGGATGGAGAGAGAGACAGAGAGAGGTGGGTTAGTGATAATGTCACGGGGATGGAAAGAGAGAGAGAGACAGAGAGAGAGAGGTGGGTTAGAGATAATGTCACAGGGATGGAGAGAGAGAGAGAGAGAGGTGGGTTAGAGATAATGTCACAGGGATGGAGAGAGAGACAGAGAGAGGTGGGTTAGTGATAATGTCACAGGGATGGAGAGAGAGAGAGAGAGAGGTGGGTTAGTGATAATGTCACGGGGATGGAAAGAGAGAGAGAGAGACAGAGAGAGAGAGAGGTGGGTTAGAGATAATGTCACGGGGATGGAGAGAGAGAGAGAGAAAGAGGTGGGTTAGAGATAATGTCACAGGGATGGAGAGAGAGAGAGAGAGAGGTGGGTTAGTGATAATGTCACGGGGATGGAAAGAGAGAGAGAGAGACAGAGAGGGAGAGAGGTGGGTTAGAGATAATGTCACGGGGATGGAGAGAGAGAGAGAAAGAGGTGGGTTAGAGATAATGTCACAGGGATGGAGAGAGAGAGGGAGAGAGAGGTGGGTTCGAGAAAATGTCACGGGGATGGAGACAGAGAGAGAGAGATAGAAAGAGGTGTGTTAGAGATAATGTCACAGGGATGGAGAGAGGGAGAGACAGAGAGAGGCAGGTTAGAGATGTCACAGACATGGAGACAGAGAGTGAGAGAGAGAGAGACAGAGACAGCGGGGGAGTAAAATGAGAGACGAAGACAGAGAGTGAGGCAGAGAGAGGGGTGGGTTACAGATAATGTGACAGAGAGCAAGAAAAACTAAGAGAACCAAACACAGAGAGAGAGATAGGAACAAACACAGAGAGACACAGTTAGAGATAATATGAGAGGGAGATAGAGAGAGATAGCTGGACAGAGGGAGACGGAGATAGAGACAGAGATAGAGAAAGACAGAGAGCCACAGCGGAGAGACAGAGAAGGTGAGAGGGAATGAGACAGAGAGAATGAGAGAGGGAGACAGAGTGAATGGTCTCACCGTATAGATTCCTTCTTCCTTCTGTATGGGGAGAAGAGGAATAGACATTATAGATTTTGGTAAATGATCCCATCAACAGATATCACACCTCCCCATCAGCTTGATTATACACACACACACTGCAGAAAACACACACTCCCAGGACAGGTACAGCACAGGGTTAGATACAGAGTAAATCTCCCTCTACACTGTCCCCATCAAACACTCCCAGGACAGGTACAGCACAGGGTTAGATACAGAGTAAATCTCCCTCTACACTGTCCCCATCAAACACTCCCAGGACCGGTACAGCACGGGGTTAGATACAGAGTAAATCTCCCTCTACACTGTCCCCATCAAACACTCCCAGGACAGGTACAGCACAGGGTTAGATACAGAGTAAAGCTCCCTCTACGCTGTCCCCATCAAACACTCCCAGGACAGGTACAGCACGGGGTTAGATACAGATTAAAGCTCCCTCTACACTGTCTCCATCAAACCCTCCCAGGACAGTACAGCACAGGATAAGATACAGAGTAAATCTCCCTCTACGCTGTCCCCATCAAACACTCCCAGGATAGGTATATCACGGGGTTAGATACAGAGTAAATCTCCCTCTACACTCTCCCCATCAAACACTCCCAGGACAGGTACAGCACAGGGTTAAATACAGAGTAAATCTCCCTCTACACTGTACCCATCAAACTCTCCCAGGACAGGTACAGCACGGGGTTAGATACAGAGTAAATCTCCCTCTACACTGTCCCCATCAAACATTCCCAGGACAGGTACAGCACAGAGTTAGATACAGAGTAAAGCTCCCTCTACACCGTCCCCATCAAACACTCCCAGGACAGGTACAGCACGGGGTTAGATACAGAGTAAATCTCCCTCTACACTGTCCCCATCAAACACTCCCAGGACAGGTACAGCACGGGGTTAGATACAGAGTAAATCTCCCTCTACACTGTCCCCATCAAACACTCCCAGGACAGGTACAGCATGGGGTTAGATACAGAGTAAATCTCCCTCTACACTGTCCTCATCAAACACTCCCAGGACAGGTACAGCACAGGGTTAGATACAGAGTAAATCTCCCTCTACACTGTCCCCATCAAACACTCCCAGGACAGGTACAGCACGGGGTTAGATACAGAGTAAATCTCCCTCTACACTGTCCCCATCAAACACTCCCAGGACAGGTACAGCACGGGGTTAGATACAGAGTAAATCTCCCTCTACACTGTCCTCATCAAACACTCCCAGGACAGGTACAGCACAGGGTTAGATACAGAGTAAATCTCCCTCTACACTGTCCCCATCAAACACTCCCAGGACAGGTACAGCACGGGGTTAGATACAGAGTAAATCTCCCTCTACACTGTCCCCATCAAACACTCCCAGGACAGGTACAGCACGGGGTTAGATACAGATTAAAGCTCCCTCTACACTGTCTCCATCAAACCCTCCCAGGACAGTACAGCACAGGATAAGATACAGAGTAAATCTCCCTCTACACTGTCTCCATCAAACCCTCCCAGGACAGGTACAGCATGGGGTTCGATACAGAGTAAATCTCCCTGTCAAGCATGTATAATAATTATCATTGTTATTGGAATTTATTGTTGAATAGAATAATAGCCGGATGTGTGTATGTGTCTGTATGTGTTCATGTGTGTGGGAATGAAACCTAATTGAATTAGTCTGGGTCTTTGATCTAAGAAGAGAGGTTAGGTTTGAAATATTAATTAGTTAAACATGGGGAAGTTTTGAAACATGGGTGTTAAGGGAACATGTGTATTTTGAAATAAACCAGGAAGCTGGAACTGAAATTCCAAGGTAGAGGGAAGGATAAAGAGAGAAGCGAAGGATAGAGGGAAGGAATGAGAAAGGGAATACCGGCTTAAAAGGCCGGAAGGTAAAATAGAGACCTCATATTCTGAGGAAAGCTCTAACGATGAAAAGAAGATTTAATTTCAAACCCAGTGGGGAGATGTTTAAATTTGTACCAGCTCTCTCAGTTAAGTGATGTTGAAGAGTTCTTTGCTTCATTTTGGAAGATAGCTAAACAGATGAAATGGCCACTGGAAAATTGGACATCGCTGTTACAGTCCAGGTTGGTGGGTAGAGTACATGAGGTTTATGCTTCACGGTCAGGAGAAATACCGCTGACTCACGACATGGTAAAACAAAGACTATATTGAGTGCATACGAGTTCCTGAAGTATACCGGCAGAGATTTAGGAATGTGAGAAAACAGCCTGAGCAAACTTATATTGAGTTTGGAAGAGTAAAACAAAGTCATTTTGACGGGTAGATATGGGCGTTAAAAATAGAGGCAGCCTCTTCCTTCTTAGAGAAGTGATTCTTTTGGAACAGATTAAAGATTCAACTCCTTCGGCCGTGAGAACTCATGAGGAGGAGCAGAGGGTTCCAATGGCAAGAGAAACAGCGGAGATAGCTGATGACTTTGAGTTAGTGCATGGGGCTAAATCCTTTTTCTCATCACCCCTTTCTAGTTGGAAAAGGACAGGAAGTGGGAAGGTGAAGGTGAAGGTTTAGCTATCTTCTCAAATCAAATAATGAATGCTGCAACATCTCTCTCCTTAAGCTTTGGAAGAGCTGGTACAAATTTAAACATCTCCCCACTGGGTCTGAAATTAAATCTTCTTTTCATCGTCAGAGCTTTCCTCAGAATATGAGGTCTCTATTTTACCTTCCGGCCTTTTAAGCCAGTATCCCCTTTCTCATTCCTTCTCTCTTTCCTTCGCCTCTCTCTTTATCCTTCTCTCTAGCTTGGAATTCCACTCAGGGAAGAGAAGGAGTCACTGGAAGTTTCCAGGAAGTTATTTTTTTTTTCAGAATATAAAGGAAGGTGTTGAGGGTGGAAGTGACCTTCGAAAATTGAGGTGTTTTCATTGTAATATAGTGGGGCACACAAAGTCAGTGTGTTGGAGGTTGCAGGAAACATCTGTGGGGATTATTTGGGTAGAGAAAATCTCTGGGAGGAAAAGTATTGTGGGTTCTGAGGTTCAGGCACAGGAGAAGCCAGTGTACAAGTAAAACAGGGAGAATCAGTGATAGGTAAACAAGTGAGAATGTGTTCACAGTTTAATCAAGAGAGTTATGAGGAGCAGGTCACAGAAATGTTTTCAGACTTTGTGTGTGAAGGGAACGTATACAGGGTGGAATAGGTCAAGGTGATAAACTTTGAAGAGACGGGGGGGCCAGTCTATCCTTAATGTTGTGAGGTCGTGATATTTTTTATTCAGACGGACTATTGCAGGAACTGGAACCCCATCAGTGGGGTTCATGGAGATGCTAAGCCTTGTGGAAGGTAAATTTAGAGAGTAAGTGGATAACAGGGGAAGTGACTGTTGGGATGGTGGAAAAATTGCTCATTGCCGGGGTTCAGTTTATTCTGGGTAATGGTATAGCTGGATCGCCAATGTGGGTGATGCCTGTGGTAGTTGAGCAGCCTGTAGAGGTGGCTTCAACAGAAGTGTTACAGAGAGCGCATCCTGGATTGTTGCCTGATTATGTGATAACCAGATCACAAGCTGATATGTCAAAACAAGAATAACAGGAAGGACAGGCAGTTCAAAAGCAGAAAGAATGTGTTGAAATCCAATTAGCCGGCACTGTGTTTGATAACATTGTTCAGGAAGAGTGACTAGGACAATTCAGCTGAAGTGTTTAACTCAAGACAGTTAGTAGAGTTACAGAAAAAAGATTTGCAAATACAATATTTTTATCAGACAGCTTACTCCAAAACAGAGGCAAAATGTGTTCCAGAATTACCTTAAGGGTAATATTTTAATGAGAAAATGCAGTACCTTCTTATTATGTTTCAGCAAATGAAAGCTGGAGGGAGGTACATCAGGTGGTTATCCCAATTGGGTATAGAAATGGAATTCTGAGGATCACTCATGAAATTTCAATGGGGGGACATTTAAGAATTAGGAAAACAAGGGAGAAGATACAAAAAAACATTTTTATTGGCCTGGATTGCACAGTGATGTAGTCAAATCCTGTACAGCATGTCATACATGTCAGGTGATAGGGGAACCTCAAGCACCTTTAATACCAATTCCAGCATTTGAAAAGCCTTTTCCTGGGGCCATAATTGATTGTGTAGGACCCTTCCCTAAGACTAAAACTGGAACTCAGTATGTCCCAACAATAATGGATATATCTACCAGATTTCCTGAAGCAATACCTTTGAGAAACATTACAAAAAAGAAGATTGTGGAAGAGTTAATTAATCTTTTACAAGACATGATTTACCGAAGGAAACACAATCAGATCAGGGGTCAAATTTTATGTGACAGCTGTTTAAGGAAGTAATGAACAATTTGGGGGTAAAACAATTTAAGTCATCAGCTTCGCATATGGGGAGAGAGTGGCATTGTGGTATTGTCACTGGTTTGGTAACCTCGGAGACCCATGGTAATTCTCTGGGTTCGAATCCCACCAAGGCAGATGGTAGAATTTGAATTCAATAAATGTTTGGAATTAAAAGTTACAACTCTGAATTTTATTGTTAGAGAGAAAGTACTAGTTCTGTTACCAGCACTGGGTGACTCATTAAAGGAAAGACTGAGTGGGCCTTACAGGATTGAAAAGGAACTGAATGAAGTAAATTATTTAATAAATACACCAGGCCGAAGAAAAAATTAGAGGGTGTGTCATGTACATAATGCTTAACAAGTACTTTGACAGGGAAGAGGACCGAAAGGAGATATTTGTGGTGGTAGATAATGAGAAAGAGGTAGAAATGCAGGATTCTGAAATTAACTTTCCTTTAATCCAATGGGATTATGGGGGGTTACTTGAAACCTTCAATGTAATATTGATTTACCTTCCAGACAAGTGTCAATGTGATTTGGAAAAGCTATTGTAGTCACACAAAGCTATTTGTGGAAATAAGTTGGGGAGGACAGATTTAGCTATACATGATGTGTCTGTAGAAGTCGCATCTTCAATAAGGGAACATCATTATGGATTAAATCCAGCAAAATTATCACAAGTACGCAGAGGAATTGATTTCCTGCTTCAAAATTATATCACTGAGTCTAGTTGCAGTAACCGGAGTTCGCCTATTGAACTGGTACCGAAACCGGATGGAACACAAAGACTGTGTGTGGACTATCGAAAGGTGAATGTAGTGACATAAGAGGATTCATATCCTATACCATGGTTAGAGGATTATATTGAGAAAGTGGGACAATCAAAATTTATCACAAGGTTTGACTTGCTGAGAGGACACTGACAAGTACCACGTTGGAGAGAGCAAAGGAGATATCAGTTTTCATAATGCCAAGTGGACTATATCAGTTTAAAGTCAATGCAATTTGGTCTGAAGCATGCACCTGAAATACTTCAAAGGTGACGAACAAAGTAATTGCAGGTCTAAGCAATCGCGCTGTTTATATTGATGACTTAATAGTTTTCAGTCAGACGTGTGAGGAGCACTTATAGCATCCGGAAGGATTCATTTTTCGATTGCAAGAAACTAATTTGGTGATGAACTTGGCTAAGAGTGAATTTGCAAAAGCGTAAGTTATGTATCTGGGCCCTACCATTGGACATGGTAAGGTGGTTCCAAGAGATGCAAAAAGTTAAGGATAGCGTGGATTTCCCAGTGCCTACAACAAAACAGGAAGTTTTGAGATTTCTGGGCATGAGTGGGTTTTATTGGACGTTTGTGCCAACTTTTAGCAGAGTGGTTGTTCCACTGACTGAACAATTAAAAAAGGATTTTCAATGGACACTGGAATGTCAGGAATCATTCGGTAGTTTGAAAACTGTGTGAACTCCGACACCAGCTTTGACAGTACCCGAGTTTTTTTATTCATTCACAGGATGTGGGTTTCGCTGGCTGGGTCCAGCATTTATTGCCCATCCCTAATTGCCCCTTGAGAAGGTGGCGGTGAGCTGCCTTCTTGAACATCTCCATGTGGTGTAGGCACACCCACAGCGCTGTTAGTCGGGGGGGGGTGGGCAGAGTTCCAGGGTTTTGGCCCAGCGACAGTGAAGCAATTTACTTCGGCCGTTGATGCAAGTGATCTGGGTATCGAGGCTGTGCTGTTACAGGAAGATGACACTGCAGTTGAAAAACTGATAGGGTATTTTTCACAGAAGCTGATTGCACAACAGAGAACATACTCAACCATTGAAAAGGAGAAGTTGGGTTTGGTGTGAGCATTGCAGCATTTTTAAATCGGGAACAATAGCAAAAATTGCTGGGAAAAACTCAGCAGGCCTGACAACATCTGAGCAGAGGAAGCCAGAGTTAACGATTCGAGTCCGTATGACGATTCATCAGCAGATGAAGATGAATCCAGATGTTCCGATGAAGATGCTGTCAGACCTGCTGAGTTTCCCCAGTGATTTTTGGTTTTGTTTCCGGTTTCCAGCCTCCGCTGTATTTTGCTTTGGTCAGAAACGGTTCTTTATATAGAACGCAATCCTTAAAGGTTCCTGGACAAGTCCCAATTCAAATGTGTGAGGCTATTCAGGTGGAAGTTATTACTGCAACCTCTTAATCCACAGGTTATACATGTCGCTGGACAAGAAAATCTGATTGCAGATGATTTATCAAGAGTTGGAAGCTTTTAAATGGAAGGTTGGAGTTTAAAAACCTGGACTCTGAACTGGAATGATTTCTGCTGATGTGAAGCATTTATATATATATTATGTTAATGCATGCATCTGGTAATGTAGTACTGTAAGTATATAGATAAGTACAGGAGATAGTATCAAATTGGTTAATAAAAATGAAGCCATCTTTTTAGATTATTACAGTTCAATGAGGGGGTGTGTCAAGAAGATATAATGAGACTCAAATTTTTTTGGAATTTATTGTAAAATAGAGTAATCGTGGGATGTATCGATGTGCCCATCCACGTCTGTCTGGGTGTGAGGGAGAATTAATTGAATTAGTCTGGGTGCTTTGAGCTAAGAAGAGAGGTTAGGTTTGAAATGTTAATTAGGTAAACATGGGGAAGTTTAGAAACATGGGTGTCAAGGGAAAGTTTGCATTTTGAAATAAACCAGACTGGATTGCTATCAAGGGAGGGGTGAAATATGTCACCTCGCCAGGTGAAGTTTAGAACAGTGTGTTCATTTTTCCCGAAGATTACTGGTAAAACTCAGTACTATGAGAGGTCTTTATTATCAGGGAGATAAAGTCCAAAGACAGAGTGAAACAATGGGGATTTGCATTCAAAGAGGAAGATGTGTATAAAGTAGAAGCCAGAGCAGTTGTTTAGGGAAGGCATTTTTAAGAGCTTATAAGTGTGTGAAAAGCCTTCGACATCTATGGCTCAAGGTGCTCTCTTCACGGGACTGGAGTCAAGAAAACTGACTTGGAAGTCGACATGTTCAGGGTATCATGTTGCTTTGCCTGGACCTTTTAGAATCTATGTGTCTTACAGTGGACTTATCGAAAGAATAACTGCAAGTTAGATTGAGTAGGGGGTTTAGAAATTACTGCAGCAGTAATTTGTAGATCTATGTAAGACCTCCAGAGTCAGTTTACTTGGTAATAAATGTTGAATCTAGCTCTGAAAAAACTAGGAAGATTTGCTGGTCATGCAACTGGAAATTAATACAAATTGAAAATTATTTGTGAGAGTTGTTTCAAGTTTCCCTCTGGGATTTAACAGCTCAGCATTTACCATTCGCCATGTCAACACACAGCCTTTACCCTGTCCCCATCACACACTGCCAGCCTTTACCCTGTCTCCATCACACACTCCGAGCCTTTAAACTGTCCCCATCACACACTGCCAGCCTTTACCCTGTCCCCATCACACACTCCCAGCACAGGTACAGCACGGGGTTATATACAGAGTAAAGCTCCCTCTACACTGTCCCCATCAAACACTCCCAGGACAGGTACAGCACGGGGTTAGATACAGAGTAAATCTCCATCTACACTGTCCCCATCAAACACTCCCAGGACAGGTACAGCACGGGGTTAGATACAGAGTAAATCTCCCTCTACACTGTCCCCATCAAACACTCCCAGGACAGGTACAGCACGGGGTTAGATACAGAGTAAATCTCCCTCTGCACTGTCCCCATCAAACACTCCCAGGACAGGTACAGCACGGGGTTAGATACAGAGTAAATCTCCCTCTACACTGACCACATCAAACACACAAAACAGTTTTTAAGAGCATCGCTCTCTTTAGGGTTTCAGGGAAATTAAGTCTTCATATTTAAATTTCTACTCACTGGCATTTCCTTCCGAGATTCCACTTTCCCAGGCTTCAGTTCATGGTAAACATCCTTCTGGTTACCTCGAATTTCCTGAAAAATGTACACATTTTTTTGGCATTAACACTCTCACCCTCCTCTCCCCATTTACACACACCGGGCAGTCTGTTCCCTATCGGAGGGGGATTAACCTTCTCACCCACCTCTCCCCATTTACACACACCGGGCAGTGTGTTCCCTATCGGAGGGGGATTAAGCCTCTCACCCAACTGTGACTTCTCTCATGGAGCAGGGGAGATTGAGAGGGGATTTAATCAAGTCGTTTAAAACGTGCGAGAGTTTCCATAGAGTCAAGGTGGAGAAACAGTTCCCAGTGGTAGGAGGGTCGGTAACCAGAGGGACACAGGTCGAAGAGAATCAGGTTAAAGGACCAGAACAGGGCGATGAGGACGAGGACAGGTGTTTTCACCCAGCGTCAGACGTTATGTTGCAAGGGGAGTGAGATTTTGAAATGACGGGAGGGATGTTTGCATCTGGGATGAGGAGAGTGGTAATAATCCTGCCGGTGACAGGGATTGGTCAGTTTCTCGCCTGTATCCCGATATTGGAACTTTGAGTCACCTCGACAAACCAGAGTCTGAATCCTCGCTCTCCCCCACCAAACCCTCCAACCCCTCCCCCCTCCAATGCATCGGACATTCCATACCTCATATACGGAGGGTTGACCAGAAGCTTTCTTACGCATCTGTAGCTGAATAAGGTTTAAGAGAAAAGAATGAGTCAAGCTCAGTGCATGAGGCTCAAATCCTCTCTCTCCTCCATCCCTTCTTCTAACTCTTTTTCAAAAGACACACGTTCCCCCCCTTCTGACCTAGTGGGTTCAAGCTGACTCTCGGCAAACCTGCTCTGAATTATCTCCAAAATTCGGGGGTGCCCACACTCCCAAACAGAGGAGAGCGTCTACTGAATCCCACTGTTGTTAACCCCTCTCCCCGCAGCACCCTCTGTTACTGACTGTATCTCTACTGATGTTAATCCAGCTCGCTCACACTGTCACTCAGTAACCCCTCTCCCCCCAGCACCCTGTGTTACTGACTGTATCTCTACTGATGTTAATCCAACTCCCTCACACTGTCACTCAGTAACCCCTCTCCCCCCAGCACCCTGTGTTACTGACTGTATCTCTGCTGATGTTAATCCAGCTCCCTCAAACTGTCACTCAGGAACCCCTCTCCCCCAGCACTCTGTGTTACTGACTGTATCTCTACTGATGTTAATCCAGCTCCCTCACACTGTCACTCAGTAACCCCTCTCCCCCGAGTCTCCGGTGTTACTGACTGTATCTCTACTGATGTTAATCCAGCTCCCTCACACTGTCACTCAGTAACCCCTCTCCCCCAGCACACTGTGTTACGGACTGTATCTCTACTGATGTTAATCCAGCTCCCTCACACTGTCACCCGTCTAGCCCTTACCTTCAGACGACAGTAGAGAGCAGTTAAAACAATCCCATAGACGAACAGGGCAGCATCCAACACATAACAGACTTCTGGTGGCTGGAGCGCTTCTGGATTAGGGGAGAGGGGAGTTATTAAGACAAGTTCCATTGCCTATTCAGCCACAATGACAGTGCGTCCAGCATCTCCCGGCCCCACTCTCAGCCTGCCCTGCCTTCTTGGATCGAGCCGAATGTCTTGCTTTGCCCTTTGAGAGGACAGTTAAAGCACGCACCGCATCGCTGTGGGTCTGAATCAGTCCTGGGCCAGAGTAGAGTGCCAAGGCTCCTGACCCTGGTGGATTCTAATAACGTACCACTCTGATCACCGTTAGCATCACCGAGAATACCTTTTCACTCCAGGTTGGATTAATAAATTGTTCACGTTTGCGAGCATGAACAATTATACTACTTGTGTCTCAGTCTCCTCCGGTCTCGCTCTCTCACACTGGTTATCTGTCCTTCTCTCTCTCCCCTTCTCTCACTCTCTCTGTCTCCTAGTTTCTGTCTCTCACAGTGTGACATTCAGCCTCATGCTCTGACTGGCCCCTTCTCTCTGTGTACATCTCTCCCGCTATCTGTCACCTTTTACTCTCTCTCTCTGTGTACATCTCTCCTGCTTTCTGTCACCTTTTACTCTCTCTCTGTGTACATCTCTCCCTCTCTCTCTCTGTCACCTTTTACTCTCTCTCTGTGTACATCTCTCCCGCTATCTGTCACCTTTTACTCTCTCTCTCTGTACATATCTCCCTCTCTCTGTCACCGTTTACTCTCTCTCTATGTACATCTCTCCCTCCCTCTGTCACCTTTTACTCTCTCTCTGTGTACATCTCTCCCTCTCTCTGTCACCTTTTACTCTCTCTCTGTGTACATCTCTCACTCTCTCTCTCTATCATCTTTTTGTCTCTCTCTGTGTCAACTCTCCCTCTCTCTCTCTGTCACCTATTACTCTCTCTCTGTACATCTCTCCCTCCTCTCTGTCACCTTTTACGCTCTCTCTGTACATCTCACTCTCTCTCGGTCACCTTTTACTCTCTCTCTGTGTACTCTTCTCCCTCTCTCTGTCACCTTTTAGTCTCCCTCTGTGTCATCTCTCCGTCTCTCTCTGTCACCTTTTACTCTCACTCTGTGTACTTTTTGCCCTCTCTTTCTAGCTGTCACCTTTTACTCTCTCTCTGTACATCTCTCCTTTCTTTCTGTCTCTCTGTCACGTTTTACTCTCTCTCTCTCTGTGTACATCTCTCCCTCTCTCTCTCTCTGTAACGTTTTAATCTCTGTACATCTCGCCCTCTCTCTGTCACCTTTTACTCTCTCTCTGTACATCTCTCCTTCTCTCTGTCACCTTTTACTCTCTCTCTGTACATCTCTCCCTCCCTCTCTCTGTCACCTTTTACTCTCTATCTCTGTACATCTCTCCCTCTCTCTGTCACCTTTTACTCTGTCTCTCTGTACATCTCTGCCTCTCTCTGTCACCTTTTACTCTCTCTCTGTACATCTCTCCCTCTCTCTCTGTCACCTTTTACTCTCTCTCTGTGTACATCTCTCCCTCTCTCTCTCTTGTCACCTTTTACTCTCTCTGTACATCTCTCCCTCTCTCTGTCACCTTTTACACTCTCTCTGTGTACATCTCTCCCGCTATCTGTCACCTTTTACTCTCTCTCTCTGTACATCTCTCCCTCTCTCTGTCACCGTTTACTCTCTCTCTCTGTACATCTCTCCCTCCCTCTGTCACCTTTTACTCTCTGTGTACATCTCTCCCTCTCTCTGTCACCTTTTACTCTCTCTCTCTGTACATCTCCCTCTCTCTCTGTCACCTTTTACTCTCTCTCTGTACATCTCTCCCTCTCTCTGTCACCTTTTACTCTCTCTCTTTCTACATCTCTCCCTCTCTCTGTCACCTTATACTCTCTCTCTCTACATCTCTCCCTCCCTCTCTCTCTCTCTGTCACCTTTTACTCTCTCTGTACATCTCTCCTCTCTCTGTCACCTTTTACTCTCTCTCTCTGTACATCTCCCTCTCTCTCTGTCACCTTTTACTCTCTCTCTGTACATCTCTCCCTCTCTCTGTCACCTTTTACTCTCTCTCTTTCTACATCTCTCCCTCTCTCTGTCACCTTATACTCTCTCTCTCTACATCTCTCCCTCCCTCTCTCTCTCTCTGTCACCTTTTACTCTCTCTCTCTGTACATCTCTCCTCTCTCTGTCACCTTTTACTCTCTCTCTCTGTACATCTCTCCCTCTCTCTGTCACCTTATACTCTCTCTCTCTACATCTCTCCCTCCCTCTCTCTCTCTCTGTCACCTTTTACTCTCTCTCTCTGTATATCTCTCCTTTCTCTGTCACCTTTTACTCTCTCTCTTTCTACATCTCTCCCTCTCTCTGTCACCTTTTACTCTATCTCTTACATTTTCGCCATCTCTCTCTCTCTCTCTCTGTCCCTCTTTGCCTCTCTCTCTCTCTTTATTTTTCTGTTTCCCTACCAGTCTCTCTCTGTCTCACCCCTCTC
Source organism: Carcharodon carcharias (assembly GCF_017639515.1). Classification (NCBI taxonomy): domain Eukaryota; kingdom Metazoa; phylum Chordata; class Chondrichthyes; order Lamniformes; family Lamnidae; genus Carcharodon; species Carcharodon carcharias. The sequence continues at coordinate 3,785,641 of NW_024470584.1, forward strand.
TCCTTCTCGCTCTCTGTCTCCCCATCTCTCTCTCCCTCACCTCGTCTCTTCTCTCACTCTGTCTCCCTGACTCTCTCTCTTCCTCCCTCTGCCCCACCCTCCCTCCCACTCTCCCCCGGTCTCCCACTCCCAGTCTCCCTGCCTCCCTCTCTCACTCCCTGCCCTCTCTCCTAGTCTTCCAGCCCCCCTCTCTCTCTCCCTCCCTCCCTCTCCCTCTGTCCCCCTTTTTCTCCCTCTCTCTCTCTCTCTCCCTTTCTGTCTCTTCTTCCCTCCCTCCCCCTCCCTCTCTTTCCGTCTCTCCCTTTTCCCTGTTGCTCACCCTCACTCTGTCTCTGGCAGTGATTCGATTTCCAGACAGTCACACCTCGTTCTGAAATGGAACCTGTTAGGAGACAGATCGAGAACTACAAGGCTCTCGCTCTGCGTGCGGCTGAACGAATATAGACTATGTCCTCACTATGAAATGATACAAACGCTGAACTTGCTAATGCACTCGTTCTGGCCTTGAATGGACTGTTTTGGTTCCACGTTCTCACATTCAAGAAGAAGGAGTTCCTCAGGGTTAGTGTCTTCGGCCCAACCAGCTCCAGCTGCTTCATCAATGACCTTCCTTCCATCATAAGGTCAGAAGTGGGGATGTTCGCTGATGATTGCACAATGTTCACACCATTCGCGACTCCTCAGATACTGAAGCAGAACATGTCCAAATGCAGCAAGACCTGGACAATATCCAGGTTTGGGCTGACAAGTGGTAAGTAACATTCACACACCACAAGTGTCAGGCAATGTCCATCTCCAACAAGAGAGAATCCAACCATTGGCCCTTGATGTTCAATGGCATCACCATCACTGAATCCCCCCCACTATCAACATCCTGGGGGTTACCATTGACCAGTAACTGAACTGGGACCAGCCATATAAATACTGTGGCTACAAGAGCAGGTCAGAGGCTGGGAATCCTGCGGAGAGTAACTCACCTCCTGACTCCCCAAAGCCAGTCCACCATCTACAAGGCACAAGTCAGGAATGGTAATGCAGACTAGAGCGAGTGTTCAGAAGGGAAGTAACCTGCATGTTGTTTGCTACTTATTTTGAGACTTGGTTATTTGGGTGCTCTGACCATATTAGGCTGTTTCTCTTCTATTTTCTGTTGAACTCCCTAGTCGTTGTGAAATGGTCAGTAATGACAACCGGAACAGCTCAGTTGCAGCCAGGGTGAGAGGGAAGTGGGGTGGGGGGAGGAAGTGTACCTCGTGATGCCAACGTCAGAGCTGCAGTCCCGCTCCCCACTCCCCCCTCCCCGATCGATTCAGGAGCTGGCGAGATAAAATTCAACTCGAGGTTGGCCCATGTCTGCTTGGATGGAGACCTGGGGAAGAGTCAGGGCTGTACCTGTCCTGGGAGTGTTTGATGGGGACAGTGTAGAGGGAGATTTACTCTGTATCTAACCCTGTGCTGTACCTGTCCTGCGAGTGTTTGATGGGGACAGTTTAGAGGGAGATTTACTCTGTATCTAACCCTGTTCTGTACCTGTCCTGGGAGTGTTTGATGGGGACAGTTTAGAGGGAGATTTACTCTGTATCTAACCCTGTTCTGTACCTGTCCTGGGAGTGTTTGATGGGGACAGTTTAGAGGGAGATTTACTCTGTATCTAACCCTGTTCTGTACCTGTCCTGGGAGTGTTCGATGGGGACACTGTAGAAGGAGATTTACTCTGTATCTAACCCCGTGCTGTACCTGTCCTGGGAGTGTTCGATGGGGACAGTGTAGAGGGAGATTTACTCTGTATCTAACCCCGTGCTGTACCTGTCCTGGGAGTGTTTGATGGGGACAGTGTAGAGGGAGATTTACTCTGTATCTAACCCCGTGCTGTACCTGTCCTGGGAGTGTTTGATGGGGACAGTGTAGAGGGAGATTTACTCTGTATCTAACCCCGTGCTGTACCTGTCCTGGGAGTGTTTGATGGGGACAGTGTCGAGGGAGATTTACTCTGTATCTAACCCCGTGCTGTACCTGTCCTGGGAGTGTTTGATGGGGACAGTGTAGAGGGAGTTTTACTCTGTATCTAATCCCGTGCTGTACCTGTCCTGGGAGCGTTTGATGTGGACAGTGTAGAGGGAGATTTACTCTGTATCTAACACCGTGCTGTACCTGTCCTGGGAGTGTTTGATGGGGACAGTGTAGAGGGAGATTTACTCTGTATCTAACACCGTGCTGTACCTGTCCTGGGAGTGTCTGACGTGGACAGAGTGAAAGCCATGCTCTGTAGGAACTGCCCCTGTGTTTTTTTTTTTGCAGGTTTATCATTTCTGCCAGCTCTCCCTTTCAGGCTGGACAGAGAGACGCAGCAGCTGACTGCTCGCCCAGTGGAAACGCTGCTGGCTGAGCTGTTGTTTGGCGCCGATGATTCGAGATGATTGCGATCTGACAGTCAGAAAGTTGGCTTCCTCCCCATCCCCCACCACCACCCTCCTCACCCTCTTGCTTCTGTGGCACTAGATCAAGGCAGTTCCTGTGAGCTGCGGACGACAGCAAAGCTTCACCTATCTCACCCGCTTTGGGGCAGCCTCACCCTCTGACCATCAGTGTTCTCCATATCGTTCTCTGTCTCCCCCAACCACCTTTCCCCACCACCCCCCCTCCCCTCTCCCCTCTGCCTCCTCACCACCTCCGTGTCAAAATCACTCACTCCCCTCTCACCTCCTTGTCCCCACCCCCTCTCCCTCCCTCCGTAACTCCTACCCTCACTCAGCTCCCTCTCCAGCTCCGGATCACTCGCACATTCAGGCTCTGTCGATCTGTCAGCTCCCTCGCTCCTCACAGCCTGTGATGTGCCGACGACTGGACAATCGCAACAGTTTTCCAAGCGCTGTCAGTCGGTGCTGACCCCATGTCCCGGAGAACAGCCTTCCCCACCCCCCACCACCCCTTCCCAGACATTGGAACTATTACATCCACCTTAAGAGAGCCTCCCTTTAACATCTTACCCAAAAGACATCACCAGCGACAGTGCGGCACTCCCTCAGTACTGACCATCCGACAGTGCGGCGCTCCCTCAGTACTGACCCTCCGACAGTGCGGCGCTCCCTCAGTACTGAACCTCCGACTTTGCAGCTCTCCCTCAGTACTGACCCTCCGACAGTGCGGCACTCCCTCAGTACTGACCCTCCGACAGTGCGGCACTCCCTCAGTACTGACCCTCTGACAGTGCAGCACTCCCTCAGTACTGACCCTCTGACAGTGCGGCGCTCCCTCAGTACTGACCCTCTGACAGTGCAGCACTCCCTCAGTACTGACCCTCTGACAGTGCGGCGCTCCCTCAGTACTGACCCTCTGACAGTGCGGCGCTCCCTCAGTACTGACCCTCTGACAGTGCTGCACTCCCTCAGTACTGACTCTCCGACAGCACACTCCATAAATATTTCACTTGGGTTAAGGGAAGGGTCAAAAAGATGTGCAATTAAAATAATCTCAACTCATTTTTATTGATTCACAGGATGTGGGCATCGCTGGCCAGGCCCAGTTTTTATTGCCCATCCCTAATTACCCCTTGAGAAGGTGGTGGGTGAGCTGCCTTCTTGAGCCGCTGCAGTCCATGTGGTGTAGGTACACCCACAGCGCTGTTAGGGAGGGAGTTCCAGGATTTTGTCCATGTGGTGTAGGTACATCCACAGCGCTGTTAGGGAGGGAGTTCCAGGATTTTGTCCATGTGGTGTAGGTACATCCACAGCGCTGTTAGAGAGGGAGTTCCAGGATTTTGTCCCTGTGGTGTAGGTACACCCACAGCGCTGTTAGAGAGGGAGTTCCAGGATTTTGTCTGTGTGGTGTAGGTACACCCACAGCGCTGTTAGGGAGGGAGTTCCAGGATTTGAACCCAGCGACAGTGAAGGAACGGCCGATATATTTCCAAGTCGGGATGGTGAGTGACTTGGAGGGGAACTTCCAGGTGGTGGTGTTCCCCATCTATCTGCTGCCCTTGTCCTTCTAGATGGTAGTGGTCGTGGGTTTGGAAGGTGCTGTCGAAGGAGCCTTGGTGAATTCCTGCAGTGCATCTTGTAGATGGTACACACAGTGCTGCTACTGTGTGTCGATGGTGGAGGGAGTGAATGCTTGTGGATGGGGTGCCGATCAAGCGGGGCTGCTTTGTCCTGGACGGTGTCGAGCTTCTTGAGTGTTGTGGGAGCTGCACTCATCCAGGCAAGTGGGGAGTATTCCATCACATTCCTGACTTGTGCCTTGTAGATGGTGGACAGGCTCTGGGGAGTCAGGAGGTGAGTTACTCTCCACAGGATTCCCAGCCTCCGACCTGCTCTTGTAGCCACAGTATTTATATGGCTGGTCCCAGTTCAGTTTCTGGTCAATGGTAACCCCCAGGATGTTGATAGTGGGGGGGACTCAGTGATGGTAATGCCATTGAACATCAAGGGGCGATGGTAAGATTTTCTCTTGCCGCTTATCCGCAGAAGCCTGACTCTTCCCCAGGTCTCCATCCAAGCAGACATGGGCCAGCCTCGAGTTGAATTTTATCTCGCCAGCTCCTGAATCGATCGGGGAGGGGGGAGTGGGGAGCGGGACTGCAGCTCTGACGTTGGCATCACGAGGTACACTTCCTCCCCCCACCCCGCTTCCCTCTCACCCTGGCTGCAACTGAGCTGTTCCGGTTGTCATTACTGACCATTTCACAACGACTAGGGAGTTCAACAGAAAATAGAAGAGAAACAGCCTAATATGGTCAGAGCACCCAAATAACCAAGTCTCAAAATAAGTAGCAAACAACATGCAGGTTACTTCCCTTCTGAACACTCGCTCTAGTCTGCATTACCATACCTTCCAATTCACAGCCTGCTCGCCTTTCGACACAGCAAGAACGCAGTTTGGGATATCTCAAAGCCGAGGAAGAGCCCTTGTGCGTTATTTCTCCCCCCTCTTGGTGACAGAGTGCCTCCTGCAGTTCCATGTCCACCATTCAGCCCATCGTGTCTGTGCTGGCTCTTTGACAGACTGGCCTAATTAATCCCACTCCCCTCGCTCTGTCCGCCAACCCTCTACCCCCCCACCGCCCCCCATCTCCCTGCAATCTTCACAGTTCAACTATTTCTCCAATTCCCCTTTGGAAAGTCCCAATTGAATCTGCTCCCACCGCCCTTTCAGGCAGCTCATTCCAGATCCCAACAACTTGCTGTGTGAAAACATTTCTCCTCATCCTCATTCCCCTCCGGTCTTCTCCCGATTCTCTTCAACCTGTGTCCCTCTGGGCACGGACCCTGCTGCCACTGGGAACAGTTTCTCCCTATTTACCCTCTCCAAAACCTTCGCAATTCTGAACGTCTCCATTAAACCTCCCCCTGAACCTTCTCTGCTGGAAGGAGAACGATCGCAGATGCTCCACAAACACGTACATTTATATAGCGCCTTTCGCAGTCACGTTATCGAACAAAAGTTTACGTTGAGTCACATAAAGAGGGATGAGGGACAGGTGGACGAAAACACAAAGGAGCAGGTTTTATGGAGTGTCTTAAAAGGGGAGACAGATAGAGAGAGGCAGAGAGGGTGAGGGTGGGAATTCCAGAGCTCAGGACCCCAGGCAGCTGAAGGCCCGGCCGCCAATGGCGGAGCGATGGGACTCGGGGGATGGTCAAGAGGCCGGAATTGGAGGAGCGCAGAGATCTCGGAGGATTGTACGGGCTGGAGGAGGTTACAGAGATAGGGTGGGTTGTAGAGGCTGGAGAAGGTTACAGAGATAGGGAGGGTTGTAGGGGCTGGAGGTGGATACAGAGATAGGGAGGGTTGTAGGGGCTGGAGGAGGTTACAGAGATAGGGAGGGATGTAGGGGCTGGAGGTGGTTACTGAGATAGATTTGGTTGTAGGGGCTGGAGGAGGTTAGAGAGACAGGGAGGGTGTAGGGGCTGGAGGAGTTTACAGAGATAGGGAGGGTTGTAGGGGCTGGGGGAGGTTACAGAGATAGGGAAGGTTGTAGGGGCTGGAGGAGGTTACAGAGATAGGGAGGGTTGTAGGGGCTGGAGGAGGTTACAGAGATAGGGAGGGATGTAGGGGCTGGAGGATGTTACAGAGACAGGGTGGGTTGTAGGGGCTGGAGGAGGTTACAGAGATAGGGAGGGTTGTAGGGGCTGGAGGATGTTACAGAGACAGGGTGGGTTGTAGGGGCTGGAGGAGGTTACAGAGATAGGGAGGGATGTAGGGGCTAGAGGAGGTTACAGAGATAGGGAGGGTTGTAGGGGCTGGAGGAGGTTACAGAGATAGGGAGGGATGTAGGGGCTGGAGGTGGATACAGAGATAGGGAGGGTTGTAGGGGCTGGAGGAGGTTACAGAGATAGGGAGGGATGTAGGGGCTACAGGAGGTTACAGAGATAGGGAGGGGTGTAGGGGCTGGAGGAGGTTAGAGAGACAGGGTGTAGGGGCTGGAGGAGGTTACAGAGATAGGGAGGGTTGTAGGGACTAGAGGAGGTTACAGAGATAGGGAGGGTTGTAGGGACTGGAGGAGGTTACAGAGATAGGGAGTGTTGTAGGGACTGGAGGAGGTTACAGAGATAGGGAGGGGGTAAAAGGACTGTGCGCGGATTTGAAAACACAGACGAGAATTTGAGTGTGGATGCGTTGCTGGGTGGGTGGGTGGGGGGGGTTGTGGTCACTCGATATCCAGCGAGGGTGTGGGCACCAGTTTCTGAGAACTAAAATCCTAACCTAACTGATGTGACTTTTGCCTGGCACCAGTGGTGAACATCTTTCTGTTCTATCAGTCGATAAGTTAACAGGTTAACTTGGATGGGGTGGGGGGTTTGAGAATAGATTAGCGAGAGAGAGCTTGTCCATTGTGAGCGATTAAAGCAACGGAAAGAGTGAGGGGTTCGGGGAAGGAGGGGATGTATTACCCACCTGCTGGTATGACCTGAAGCAGGAACACCAGGTTTAGGAAGGACTGCATCGCTGGCTCCTGACACTATCCCGTCTGAGGGCTTTTATCGAAGCTTCTGTACGCCGTGGGCTGCAGACTGACTTCTCTGAGTGCAGGAGGAAGTGCTTTCACAAACTGGACCTTACAAACTGGCGTGTGGTCAGAGGCTCACCCAGAGACTCAGGAAGTGAAGGAAGTTCGTTTTTTGATATTGATTCAGGGGATGTGGGTGCCCAGCACTTTTTGTGCATCTCCAATATCCCCTTGAGAATGTGGTGGTGAGCTGCCTCCTTGAGCCGCTGCATTCCCTGTGATGTAGGTACACCCACGGCGCTGTTAGGAAGGGAGTTCCAGGATTTGGACCCAGCGACAGTGAATGAACGGCC